>NW_020664778.1:618263-621346 GCF_002925995.2 Terrapene triunguis
GGAGGGATGGGAGTGTGGTGGGGGGAGGGGTGCTGTGTGATGTGTGGACACCAGCCCGGTTGTCAATAAGTAGCTGTCAGGCCGCGGTTTCCCTCTCAGCCGGCGTCCCGTACGTGTGGCACCCACCACAGCAGCAGCTGTAACCCCGACTGCCCTGGGCTGAGCAGATCACAGCGGCTAGAGACCTGATCTGGGATCTGATTTGCCAAAAGCGCTGAGCCCCCGCCCGCGGAAAACCCGCCCCTTTAAGGTATCTCATGTCCGGCACTTATCACTTTTGAAATCTCCGCCCTGAAATTTTAGTGGCAGAATCGCTGGCCTGAGAACCACCCAAAAGCCTGTGTCTGCAGTCAGAAACCTCCAGTTCAGACATGTACTAGAGTCAGCTCCCCACTTCAGGTCACCTGTCTGCTGCCTCAGTTTCCCCTTCTGCACACCATGGTGAAAGCACCCAGACTCAAATGGTGCAGGTCACATCCC
Organism: Terrapene triunguis; assembly: GCF_002925995.2. Lineage (NCBI taxonomy): Eukaryota > Metazoa > Chordata > Testudines > Emydidae > Terrapene > Terrapene triunguis. Next base: position 618,744 of record NW_020664778.1, read on the forward strand.
CTTCGGCATTGACACGTCTTGGCCAGCGTTAGCTGGTTCTGAAATGGCTGGCACGTGTCACACCCTTGCCGCTGACTGGCGGGGACTCAGGAGATATACAGTCATAGTCACTTTCTTCTGCACGGAGCATTTATAACAGGGAAGAGGGGCTGGGGGTGGCAGGGGACAGGGCTTAGCAGAGAAGGAAACCCCCATGTCAGGGAGTGGTACGTGCCAGCTACTTCCGAACCAGCTAACGGCAGCAGAGACGTGTCATTTGGGGTGACCCCAGACGTGTTCTGTCCTTGCCCAGGACCATTCACTTGACCCACATCCAGAGCCTTTTCCCTTTCTCTGGGTCTCTGCAGCCTCTGCCTATGACACAGGGCACCTTAGATCTAGTTTCCTAGAGGTGACATGCATGAGCCTAGCGTGTGCCTTCTGACTCCCAACTAGATAAGGTCCAGGCCTGTATCAGATGCCCCGGGGCATGTCCCTGTGCCCCTGCACCAGTGCCCTGTCACAGGAGGGTCTGGGGAACACCTGTCCACTAGAAACTGCCTGAGGCCCAGCCGCTCATTTCACTACATTAGTGCTTATTAGAGACTGGAAATCCTTTGGGGAGGGGGTGGTAGTGCCAGGCCTGGCTCAGAAGCCACGCCCTGTAAGTTCATTGGCCGCTGAATCCATGTCTTCAGGGCTGATCCTGATGGCACGGCTCGGGCGCCGGGGCAGCTCCGAAACCAGCAAGGGCCTGTTTTCCTGTCTCCGAGCCTTGAGCCTGGTTACGGAACACAGTGATGGTCGCATCTCCCCCAGCAGCATTTCAGTCCCGTTATAAGAGGGACAGCAGTGCTGTGAGCAGGGTCCCCGGCCCCAGTGCTGCCCAGACCTGTCTGCTTGGGGGTCCCCAGCACTGCCACCCAGAGCAGCTCCTCTGGGCCGCCTGTGGGCCGGGGGTGGGCGCGAGGAAGGTGGAGGCTGGAGGGAGATCCCTGCACAGGTTTCCAGCACACTGACTGGGACTTTGGCGACAATACAAGCAATTGGAAGTGGGTTTTGCGTTTCCCAGGGCTGTGTGGCACATGGAGAAGGGGCGCGTGTTAACACAGCTGGGCGTGACCCCTGGGGACCAGGACGGGGCAAGGCCAGAGGTTCTGTTCCAAGCCCAGACCTAGACCGACGTGGGTTTGAAACCCAGCTCTGAATTCTGAAGCCAGGGCCCATTTCAGGTCTGCAGTGTCTTGCTCTGGGATGAGAGGGGTCTGACCCGCACAGGGGTGCTATAAATAACACTAGCATCAATATCCCCCCCACCCCCAGCAGCTACAGAGCCCTCCCTCCCCATCCCCTGCTCCCCCCCCGTCCCCCACCGGACAAGTGCCTAGGCCCAGTCTCCCACCTCAAACCCTTCCCCAGCCTAGTCACTATTCCCGCAGCTGCGCATGCAGAGACTTCCAGACCCCGCCTCCCAGCTGTCGCATGTTCCCCATCCCGCCCCCCCAGCTCTCCTGCCTCCCCCGCTCGCCTACAGAGGCTGGTGTGTGAGCGGCGAGCCTGGGTGCCGTTTAGAAACCGCTTTGGGAACCTGCTGGGCGAAAGTCGGGGCACAGGAATTACTTTAGCCGGCGACCACTGAAATGCAGCCACCTCTGGGATGGAGCACAGCAGCTGGTTGGCCACACACTGCAGCCAGGGCAGGAGAAAGCTGCAGGAGGGAGTATAAGAAGGGAGAACATTGCCCACGCTGGGATTTGGCCAGGACGCCAGGGTGCTCCCGCCATGAAAAGCACCGGGGAACATCCCATGTTAGCTAACCCCCCTCTAGCAGCGTGTTGCAGTCCAGAGACAGAGCATGAGGCTAGTGCTTAGAGGCGAGGGGGGAGCAGGGGTTAATCCCAGCTTCCCAGAGAGCAGGCGGCCTCCCCGGCACACACACACCCCGCTCTCCTGGCTGCTGGTATCCTGTGATGGAAAAAGGGAGCAATGCACAACGAACTGGGGGCCTGGCAGGGCCAGGCAGTAGGTGCAGCTCCTCCCACAAAGCCCCGAGCCTCAGACAGTGCCTCTGCGGGCAGGGCCGCTGGAGTCAACACATGACGGCATCTCTAACGGGCGGGGAGGGGAAACAGGAGGCGCTGGCAGGGGAGGGGCACCTGGCGCCTTCCCTTGGCTCCCGCTGGTGGAATTCTCCATGTGGTCCCCCAGTGCTGCCAGTCAATTCCACCACGGCCTCCCCCAGCTGGAGATCGGACAACTCCTCAGACACCAGCCGTTTCCTGGGAGCTGGACGATCAACCCCAACGATTCTGGCGGAGGGTCAAGCCGCTCTCCACACCCTGGGGCAGGGAACAGGGGCAGGAAAGGTGCTTCCCTCCCCGGGCGCGTTGGCTGGGCTCCCCCTCCTCTGTGACATCGAGCAGGGTTAGGACGGGGTAGGGATCTCCCACGTGATTGGTGTCCCGGGACAGCGTGGGCAGGTGTCCGTGGACCTTGGTTCTTGGTTGCCTTAATGTGTCACCTGCCTGAGGTGGGAGGGATCTCCAGCTGCCGAGCTCAATGGTATCCAGTGGCATGTCCCCTGCAGGGCAGGAGGACCACTCAGGCTCCCACTGCCAGGACAC
>NW_020664778.1:621356-657526 GCF_002925995.2 Terrapene triunguis
TTGCCTGGACACTGTAACCAAGGTAATACTGGTTAACGATGCTCTGCGCTCACCACTTGATCCTTTCCCCCAGGTGTGCCTGGCCTCCCTGGACCCAGAGGACTCAAAGGCGACGTGGGAGTGAAGGGGCCCGCAGGAAGCAAGGGGGAGAAGGGCGATGGCGGGGGCCTGGGTTCTCCCGGCCCGCAGGGCTCCAGAGGACCTCCAGGCATCCCAGGCCCTCAAGGCGAGAGGGGACCTATTGGCGTGAAAGGCGTGCCGGGCTTTAAAGGCGCTAAGGGCAGCTTTGGGCAAGCTGGCCTCAAAGGACAGATGGGCCTGAAAGGCGACACGGGACCTCAGGGGCCGGAGGGAGCTCCGGGGCCGGTGGGGCCAGCAGGGCCGCAAGGGAAGCCAGGGATTCCAGGGAAGCCAGGGTCACCAGGCCAGCTTGGCCCCCTGGGTCCGAAGGGAGACCCCGGCGTGCGTGGGCCCCCAGGCTTACCGGGGCCACCGGGTGTCTAAGCCAGCCCCACCCGCAGCCCTGCCCTACGGGGGATGGGGAGGGGTGGTCTCTGCAGTGCTGAGGGGTGGCAGCTGGCCAGAGGCGCATCCCAGGGCCCGTCACCAGCATCCCCCTGGCCCTGCGGGAGATTCAGCCGGCGATCCCAGCAGGGAGCCCGACCCCCCGCATCCCGCCCGGGACGTCCTGCCTGAGCAGAGCGGCTGGGATCCCCGCTCACCTGCACAGCGCCCCCAGCAGGCAGCCCCCCTTGTTCGTTCACACGCCCTCAGAGACAGCCGAGGGCAGCACGGCCCCCTGGATGGGAAACCAGCGCTGTCCATGTCCTGCCCTTCCCTTTCCAAGAGCCTGCTTGTACCTGTTTGACCCAGACACGCGGGGCTGTTTGAAAGGCAAAGAGCTAAATCTCCATGTGTCAATGGGAGTGTGTGTGTGAGAGAGACTGTGCTAGGCCTTGCCAAGATCGCCCTGGGCTTTGCCCTGCAGCTGGGGAGCTGGGCCCAAGCAGGCTTCCCACGTCTCTCGTTCGCTGGCAGAGCCTGGGCGTTTTGCTGCCTAGCACAGACCAACGTGCCTCCGGTCGCTTCATTGCCTTGGTTTCCATCATCCTCTGCTCCAGCCCTCGCTCACTGCAAGTGGGTCTGGGCACCACGCTCTCATGCCACACCTGGTCGGGGCTGTCTCTGGCATCCTACAGTTCTGTATTCGGACACGTTGATTCTCCCTCCTGACCCACTTGGCAGCCAGTTGGGCTTGGTCCAGGCAGCCTCAGCTCTTGGTACCCGTTCAGCTCCTGGTGGGCAGAGGCTATCCATCACCATGGGGTCAATGACTAATGGAGCATGGGGGCACCAGGAATGGGGGAGGGACTTTATGTGGCTGCAACAGCTGGGGAAGGAAGGGGAGGCCTAGAGAAGTGGGGAGAGGCACCACGTGGGTTTTGGGGAGCACCCTGGGTGGTGGGGGAGGCTGAGCTGTGGGACCAGGGTCATGAGCCAAATGGAAGAGGAAGTGTTTGGGGGGAGACGGAGCTGGGGAGCAGTCTGGCTGGGGGGCCTAGAGGTGAAGCAGGCTGGGGGAGGTCTCGGGCTGTCTTGGGAGCTGGGAGGGATTGGGAAGAGGAGCGGTGAAGAGGCTGGGGAGACTCTGGATCTGAGCCCCTGACCGGCAAGCGGCCCCAGCGCCGCACCAGAATGATGGGCCCAGGCCCTGCCTCTGTTCAGCCACGGGGCCCACGGTCTGCGGCAGGCATAAAACTGCGGGCAAAATGGCCTTCCAGAGGCCCGTGTGAACACAACCCTCGGCCTCGCTGTCTGAGCCGGCCCTGTCCCAGAACAGCCACTGTGTTACGGTTCAGACCCTGCCTCTCATGCTCCAAGCCCGGGCTGGCGCGGGCATCTACCTGCAGGACCATCCCCACCCCATCCCTCGGCCTGCCGCAACCCCCCAAACCCACCCAAAACACCAGCACTCTGGGGAGTGCCCAGTCTGGCTGTCACCCCTGTGCCAGGCCCGAGGGAACCAGTCCATAGACAAAGTCCCCTATCCTTGGCTCTGGGCACAGGCAGCAGTGGACTGGGAGGGGGTCTCGTCCCATTCCTGCTGAGCAGTGATGGTGCCTTACGCGATGAGACATGGCGCAGGCTGGTGTGATGTTGCGTGCGTGCTACATGGTGCAGCTGGTTTGCGTCATCTCTCTCCTGCCCTTTTCACCCCGGTATCTACCCACGATATAATGGCAAATGTATTCCTGGATCAATAAAGATACGACTGTATGGGGAGAGCCCGCGCCCTTGCTTTGTGTGTGCTGCATTTCCCACTAGGCGAAGAGACGAGTGCTCGACGCATGGCTGGATCCTGGAGACACCCCACTCCCGGCTGGCACCTCGAGGGGCGAGGGGCTCCCCTCCTGAGGGGGAGATTTCAGCATCAGTCATGCTGGCAGGCCCAAGATTGGTGCTGACCAGCTGTTTAGGGCGCAGCAGGGGTGGAAGGGTGGCCCCTCCCCACATGAGGTGTAGGAGTGGCGGGGAAAGGAGCAAAACTTGGGGATCCAAGAGGAGACACCTCCCGCTGCCCCCAAATGAAGCCAGGACTCACTGGCTGTGTCTATACCAGGGTTATTCAACCTGTGGGAGGGCCAGAGAGGTGGGGGAATCCGGTCCGGCCCCCGGGGGGGCCGGGAGACCTGGGTGGGGGGTCAGGTCCTGTCTCTGGGGGAAGGTTGCAGAGCCTGCCCTGCACTGACCCCACAGCGGCAGCTCCTGTCCAATGGGGCTGGCTGGGCTCGGCTCCCCACTGTGGGCGCTGCGACCTGGTGCATGGGGTTCCCAGCACCGCTCAGCTTCGGCCCAGCCACCCCTCCGGCATGATGACAGGAGATTGGCCAGGACAAAGTTGGGTGAGTGGCACTGCGCCCCCGTGCATCAGGGCACCCGCCGCTCACACACATTTTGGCCCAGCTGCCCTGATGCGGGGGCCTTGCTTGCAAACCTTGGCTGCAGCGGTTGCAACGCCCAGAAGAGCCCAGAGGTTGCAACGCCCAGAAGAGCCCAGAGGTTGCAACGCCCAGAAGAGCAAGCCACACCGAGCCAGCTCCAGGGGACAGGAGCCCCTGGAGCTGTTGCTAGGGAACGCACGGTGCACTTATTACGTTACCGCCTATCTTACCTATTGTGGGTAAGAAATATTTCATCCGTCGGATGGTTTTTGCACTAAAGCTATTTCCAGGGGCACGACAGCCCATCAAGGGTTACAAGAACCACTGGCCGATCCTGCCGTCCCGGGGTGTGATCGCACCTGAGGTATTCACAGGGACCTCAATGGCAAAGCTCCCAAGATGGGTCGCTCGCCACTACAACAGAACTGCTTCCTGACGGGACCTGGGAGACGCTCCACCGCTCCCAGCTCCTGCGGCCACTCCGGCCTGGCCGGCTCCCACCAGAAAAAGGTGGGCAGTGATCAGCTGGTGTGGCTCGAATGACTCAAGGTGCAACGGGGCTTTTCCCCTCCAAGGGGAATCGGCCTTCGGAAACCTCTGTCCACCCCCCTGCCCCACCCCACCGGGCACCAGCCAGATCCATTCCCTGGGAATGGCAGGCACCAACTGTGCCCTGGGTATCAATTGGAGATGGAAGGTATCTGGACTGCCAGACTGGGGTGAGGGAGGATGGTCCCCCAGGGCATGTTGGTGGGTGTGACACTTCCTGGGGGTACCCAGCCTTGCCACCTGCCCTTAGCGCGAGGGAGCCGGGACTCAGCTCCCCGACTCCACCGGCCCCCGGCAACTCAAGCCCTGCCCTCCCCCCCGCCTACGCAGACTCTGCCGTCTCGCTGCAGATTAGCGATAGGCACCCCTCGACCCCCGAACCCTCTGAGCATCACCCGGGCACGCCCAGCCCCTGGCCCACTGGATGCTCCCCAAATTCACCAGGGTGGACCCCGGTTGACCCACATAGAATATCAGGGTTGGAAGGGACCTCAGGAGGTATCTAGTCCAACCCCCTGCTCAAAGCAGGTCCAATCCCCAGACAGATTTTTGCCCCAGATCCATAAATAGCTCCCTCAAGGATTGAACACTCAACCCTGGGTTTAGCATATTTATATCTTCTTCCATCAGAAATCAAGCTGATAGCAACAGTTCCCACACAGGTCCCTGATTCATGGAGCGGGGGGAAGTGGGGGAGATGCACTTTAAAAAGTCTTTGATCCTTGATCTAGAACAGTGATCCTCAGCCAGGGATACACGTACCCCTGGGGATATGCAGAGCTCTTCCAGGGGGTACATCAACGCAGCTAGAGATTTGCCTACTAGCGAAGTCAGTACAAACTAAAATTTCATACAGACAATGCCTTCTTTATACTGCTCCATATGCTATAGACTGACATGTAAGTACAATAGTTATAGTCCAAACCATTTATTTTATAATTAGATGGGAAAATGAGAAAGTCAGCCATTTGTCAGTAACAGTGCGCTGGGACACTTGTATTTTTACGTCTGATTTTGTGATCAAGTTGTTTTTAAGTGAGGGGTAACTGAGGGGTGCGCAAGACAGATCAGACTCCTGAAAGGGGGACAGTCGTCGGAAAGGTTGAGAGCCACTGATCTCACACAATGGCTCGTTTGTGTTTAATTAACAGGATTTAGCATCTTCTCGTTAGAGGCCGTGAGCTGCATTCTACAAGGCTTTATCCCTGTTCATAAATGACCTGGAAAAAGGGGTAAACAGTGAGGTGGCAAAATTTGCAGCTGATACAAAACTACCCAAGATAGTTAAGTCCAAAGCAGACTGTGAAGAGCTACAAAAGGATCTCACAAAACTGGGAGACTGGGCAACAAAATGGTAGATGAAATTCGAGGTTGATAAATGTAAAGGAATGCACATTGGAAAACATAATCCCAACTATACATATATAATAATGGGGGCTAAATTAGCTGTTACCACTCCAGAAAGAGATCTTGGAGTCATTGTGGACAGTTCTTTGCAAACATCCACTCAATGTGCAGTGGCAGTCAAAAAAGCAAACTGAATGTTGGGAATCATTAAGAAAGGGATAGATAATAAGACAGAAAATATCATGTTGCCTCTATATGAATCCAGGGTACAACCACATCTTGAATACTGCGTGCAGATGTGGTTGCCCCATCTCAAAAAAGATATATTGGAATTGGAAAAGGTTCAGAAAAGGGCCACAAAAATGATTAGGGGTCTGGAACAGCTTCCATATGAGGAGAGATTAGTAAGACTGGGACTTTTCAGATTGGGAAAGAGACAACTACAGGGAGATATGATAGAGGTCTATAAAATCATGACTGGTGTGGAGAAACTACCTGAAAGGGGGTTCCAAAGAGGATGGAGCTCGGCTGTTCTCAGTGATACCAGATGACAGAACAAGAAGCAATGTTCTCAAGTTGCAGTGGGGGAGGTTTAGGTTGGAAATTAGGAAAAACTTTTTCACTAGGAGGGTGGTGAAGCACTGGAATGGGTTCCCTAGGGAGGTGGTGGAATCTCCTTCCTTAGAGGTTTTTAAGGTCAGGCTTGACAAAGCCCTGGCTGGGATGATTTAGTTGGGGATTGGTCCTGCTTTGAGCAGGGGGTTGGACTAGAACCTCCTGAGGTCCCTTCCAACCCTGATATTCTATTATTCTATGACAGTAAATAAGGAAGTGTTATTTACTCCTTCTCATAACACAAGAACTAGAGGCCACCAAATGAAATGAATAGGCAGCAGGTTTAAAACAAAGAAAAGGAAATATTTCTTCACACAGTGGACAGTCAACCTGTGGAACTCTTTGCCAGAGGATGTTGTGAAGGCCAAGACTGTAACAGGGTTCCAAAAAGAACTAGATAAATTCATGGAGGATAGGTCCATCAATGGCTATTAGCCAAAGGGGGCAGGGATGGTGCCCTAGCCTCTGTTTGCCAGAAGCTGGGAATGGGTGACAGGAGATGGATCACTTGATCATTACCTGTTCTGTTCATTCCCTCTGGGGCACCTGGCACTGGCCACTGTCGGAAGACAGGATACTGGGCTAGATGGGCCTTTGGTCTGACCCAGTTTGGCCGTTGTTCTGTTCTGTTTGATGAGTTACATACTCACAGCGGTTTACAATGCAGATGCTGGCTATCACTTTATAACTTGGGTTATAGGTGATTGAGGACAATACATGCAGCAGCTTACAAGCATTTTTAAAAAACACTAAACACACTCATCAACTGAACATCTGATGTCCACTGTGGTGATGCTAACACACAGGTGAGCAAGCCCACTTTCCAGCGATGCATTTACAAGTGTCCGGTGAGGCCTGGGCATGAGCTGGCATCTGGTCTGCCAGCGTCACACCGCTATTTCCAAAAGGAACAGCCCCCCCGGGCCCCCCAGTTTACCAGTCACACCTCCAGATCACCGCTCCACTTCACTGAGAGCGCTTAGCTCAGACTGCACCCTTCCCAGGGAACGCTGGGTTCAGTTACTGAAACCAGCCGACCGGTCCTCACTCCGGGTGAGGGGACGCCACTGATTATATAGTGACATTATCCTGCTGAATAACAACAAGGTAGAAGGGGTCCAGGGAGAAGCAACAACGGTTATTCAAAGCCAGGAGAGACTCTGTCACAGGAGAGACTGGAACATCAAGATTGTTTCAAGAAGAGCCAAGCAGGAGAGCGTCTGATTGAAGCCTATGAAATAATGGATGACTGTGGAGTAGGTAAATCGGGAGTTCCTTGTGTCATGCGCAGTGTTAACGAGAAGAAGGGGATACCCAGTGAAACTGTAAGCCAAGCCTGCAGCCAGCTTGTCCCCTAGGGGAAGGGTGTCTCTTTGCACTGAGGTTATACCCCAACGATCCATTGTCTTCACTCACAGACAGGTTACCCCCACCTGTGCTGGTTTTTTTTTCCCCCCTGCAGGTTCCTTTCCTGTTGCTTTTGCAATGGCTTGATTTGGCTTGGACTGCAGATAGACCTCCACTGAGACATAGATCAGGCTTGACAAAGCCCTGCTGGGATGATTTAGTTGGGGTTGGTCCTGCTTTGAGCAGGGGGTTGGACTAGATACCTCCTGAGATCCCTTCCAACCCTGATATTCTATGATTCTATGATACCCAGGACTCAGTTTACAGCGAGCCAGACAGGGAGATAAGCATGAAAGAAACTTGTTTATCACCTTCCAGTGACCAGCCCCAACTCACAGCCCTTCAGCCCGTAGCTTAGTGGGGACACATAACTCCTTCCCTATTATCCGTACAGACAATTCACAACGATCAGGCTTTCGGGAGAGACCTTACTTGACACCCTTCGATGATTATGTTGAGATCAGACCCAGGGGATCCCTGTAAACTCCTAGGCTGCCCCTGGGCCCTTTTGTCAGTGGGCATCAAGGGGTCACAGTGGGGCCTTGGCGGATCTTGCCTTCCCCATGGAAGCGCCGATTGGGGATCACTAGGGGAGCGCCCCTGTTAGTCTAACACCAGGTGGGGGGCTGACAGATCAGGGGAGCATCTCCCACGTCCTCAGTTCCCCCATGATTCCAAGGGGGAGGCTGTTCTCCTTTCCATTGTGTTCTCTGCATGGCCTAGTGGCCTCCACACAGGCCTGAGAGCCAGGGCCAGTGCTACCATTAAGGTGAACTAGGTGTTGCTGGGCTGCCGGCGGCACGTTGTGCAGCTCAGACTCCCTCTCCCAGCGCAGCAGCCGCTCCACTTCTCCCGCCTCCCAGGCTTGCAGTGCCAATCAGCTGTTTGGCGCCGCAAGCCTGGGAGGGGAGGAGAATTAGAGCGGGGGCGGCGTGCTCGGGGAGGAAGCGGAGCAGAGGTGAGCTGGAGTGGGGAGCTGCCGCATGGCTCCCTGGGGAGGGGAGCTGCCGCAGGGGGGCGCCTCAGGGTGGGGGGAGGCAGGGAGCTGCTGCAGGGCTGAGGGGGGGGCGCAAGGTGGAAGTTTTGCCTAGGGCGCGAAACTTCCTTGCACCAGCCCTGCTGAGAGCCAGGAACTCCTGGCTTCTACCCCTGACTTTCTGTGTGGCCTTGGCAATTGATTTGACCACCACGTGCCTCATCGGGATGGGGCAAGGCATGCGGGGAGGGGCGGGGAGGGGCCTTGTTAGAGAGCAAACCGCAGTCTGTGGGTGCCCTGAAGTGGGGAAGGGGCAGAAGCAGCAGTGGAGATCACAGGCTGGAAGGGTCGAGGAGCGTTGGTGGAGCGGAGGGGCTCAGCATTGGGGTAGGCCCCGGCTTCATTCCCGATATATCCCTGCCTCATTCGCTGGGCATCACCCACCCGGTGCCCTGAACAAGGCAGGGGTCCTGGAGAAAAAATAGCTTGTGGCGGTGAAATTAAGGCATACCTCATAACACACACACAAGCAGGCAGAGTTAAGGGTATACGGGCTGTCTGGACTATGGCACTGATGGGCGTTTGGTATTCTTTCTTGGATGGAAACACACCCGTTCCGATTCCTCACTTCCGTCCGCGTACAGTACAGTACTCAAGAGTGCAACCCCACCAATTTCACTCGACTCGTGCTGGTGGGAGTAGAGAATGTGCACGTGTGTGGGTGTGTGAGTGTGGATGAATGTGTGGGGGGTGTGCATGTGGGTGTATGTGTGTAGTGTGCGTGTGTGTATGTGTGTGCATGTATGTGGGTGTGGGTGTGCACATGTGAGTATGCGTGTGTGTGTGTGCTTGTGTCCGTGTGTGTGGGTGTGCGCGTAGGAGCGGGTGAGCGGGTGTGCGTGTGCACACATGTATGCACGTGCATGTGGGTGTGCATGTGCGCATGTGTGGGGGTGTGCGTGTGCACACACATGTGGGCGTGCGTGTGTGGGGGCATGCATGCACACCCCACACAAAAAAGTCTTTAACTCACGGTTCTGATTGCTCATTTGCTATCCACATAACCAGCAAACACCCAGGAAATCGCCAGCTTAGGCAATGTTACAATCCACACTGGCATTGCCCGCCCAGCTACTTAGCAGACTGTATCCCAGAGCCCTCAGCACCCAGCAAACGGTGCCTTCCGCGACACACCCACCTGCTCCCTCACAATCGAACTCAAAGAGCCCACCTGAATTCAAGGCCCTGCCTCCATTCTGTGCTGCGCCCTTCAGAGCACTCAGCGCAAGCACATTGGGTGGCGTTCGGCCAGATCTGTATCTCGAAGGAGGCCAGGCCTGGCCCCCGGTATAAATTAAAGCAACCCCCAGGCTGCTCTAACTGCTTTCGAGTCCAAAAGGGCCCACCAGCTCATCTGTCTGACCTCCTGTCGATCACAGGCCACCGACAGCACCCAGCCCCCGCACACGAAACCCCAGCTTTGAATGGCTGTCCATGGGCCATGCCGCTGCCCCAGAGAGCCGGCGGGACAAGCTCACCCTTCCCATCCCCCAGCACATTCTGTACCAGGGGTTGCAAGTTGTGGGGGATGGGGGCAGTTAGGGCTCCGCGGCTGGTCCTGCTCTCACCGACACTGGGCTAACTCAGCGCCCTCGGGCCCGGTTTGCACCAGCGTCAGTGAGCGGAGACCCAGACCCGGTGCCTATCTCGCTATCGCGACGTGCTGCGGGGGCTCAGCGCCCTGATCAAACCAGCCGGGGAACTCAGTCAAGCAAACAGAGACCGCGGAGGCCTTTCCACATCGTATCCCTCTGACCCCGCCCCCGCGCCAGCTGTCCTGGTGCCAGCTGCTAAGTGAGCGACGGTCAGAGGTCGGGAGGAGTCGGTTTCCATCGCTGGAGCCACCAGTCTGCTGACCCTGGCCGATAACAGGCTCCGAGGGCTCTCCGTGTCCTGGGAATCTCTGCCGTGGCTGCTAGCTTGGCCTGGCACAGGAAAGGAAGAGGAGCCGGACGAGTCCCCCAGGGAACAGCCTTTGTAGCTACTGGGACATTTGGTTCTGTTTACGCAGGGGCCTGCGACTGCGGTGCATGAAAGGGAAAGCGAGCGGCGTAGCCACTAGCCACATGGATTGGGGGAGCCAGAGCTGGAGACGGACGGGGAGTGTAAACGCAACGACACCCCTGTGGGATAAAATTACCGGGGGAGAGCGCCCCTCCGGCTACAGGCACAAGCCCAACAGCTGCTGGGACCAGGAAGAAAAGTCCCTGTGTGTTGTACAACCAGCCAGAGATGGGGATCGCCAGTGGAGGCAGGACCCTGCTGTTCGTCATGTGGACCCTTGGCCTGGTCCTGGGACGGCCCCTACGTCCCTGTTTATTTCCAGCTGGAATAGAACTCACAAAACTGGGTGACTGGGCAACGAAACGGCGGGTGAAATTCAATGGGTACGAGTCTGGTACAGCGCCCAGCCGAAGGAACCACGGAAGCTCAGGAAACCTCCTCTGCATGGTCCCCACCGTCTCACTTCAGCAAGGCTGCTAAGCAGGGGGCCGTGACTTTCAGTCCCTGGGGCAGATTGGAACCGGTGAACAGTGGGGGGAAAACATCCCCCAGGGGCCACACAGGGGGGTGGTGGGCAGCAGCTCTCTCTACGCTGAGGGGTTTCCTGGGAGTCTGCTCATCATGGCTCCAGTGAGTGTCACACCCCACCTGACTGCAGAGCAAACTCCCCTCTGGCTCGGTGCACGGCTAGATGGGCAGGTCGCTCTCTGCCGTACAGAGAAAGTCTTTAACAAAGTCCAGCTGGCGAAACCCCCTTGTCCCGCGGCAGGAAGCTTGCCGGGATCTAGTGACCGGCCTGCGCCGAACCCAGACGCTTTTCCCAGGCGTGAAGTCTCCCGGAGCGCCACGGGAAACAGGCGACGCCAGGAGGGAATTACGGCCAGGCCCAGCAGCCTCCTCTCCAGAGCGCTGTGCGGGCGCCCGACGGCTGGCAGCGGCAAGGGCTCGAGGCTGTGCAATAGATGCCAGGGTCCAGGCCGTCTTTAAGTGGCTCTCCTCCTGGTCCTGGGTGCCCAGCGAGGAGGTGGGCGAGGGTGACAGAGAGCTCTGTGCACAGAGGCAGCACGTGCCAGGCAGGAAGGGTTTGGTGGCAGGATGAGGGATTTGGGGAGCCCGCCCCCGCCCCCGGCACCCAGCGACAATGAGACACGCTGAGGAAGAGTCTCCCGGGAGTATTTCATCTACTGGCAGCGAGATGGAGGAGACAGCACCCAGCAGGCCTTGGCCAGCTCCAGAGGCCTCACTTCTGCGCCTGGAGGAAACGCGACCTCTGGGCTGCAGCGCCCGGCCCCTCGCTTGCCCCCCACCCCCAGCACTCTCCCCTCAACCCCTGCACGGCAGGAAGATGCCACTGGCGCTGATGCCGAATTTCTACATGGCATGGAAGCCAATCACCCCCCGCCCTTCGCAATGGGAACGGCAGATGCCATGGGAACCAGCAGGCCACGAGCTGCAAATGGCTGCAGCCAAATAAAATTGTGGGTTTGACGTAAACCCCTGAGATCCGGCCGGGCTCGGCGCTGTGTGAGGGACTGACGCTGTCAATCAGCTGGGGATGGGGGAAGAAGAGCCTGGGAGGGGAACAAGGGAGCAAGGACTCCGCTCTGTTGCCCCCACGGATGATCTGAAGTGTGCACATGCGTGTGCAAGTGAGCGTGTCCCTGCCCTATACTGGGAGGGTCCTAATGGATCAACTGTGTGTCATAGGCCCTATAACTGCCAACAGCTAGTGGAGATTCTCCTTTAGACCCAGTAGCAGGGACATGGGCTTTTGGCGCTAGGGGATCTGAATTCAAGAAGGTCCAAGTGACTGCAGGCCAGTGACAGCTGTCGAGGTGGCCCCAGAGTTGTTATTCTGGACACTCGTGTTTAGCTCAGATTTTCCACTGGAAAATCTCCTTGCTGGGTCCCAACTGCCCAGGTGCATCCTGGGATCCAGGGTCTGATTTTCACCCACAATTCCAGTTGGCGGCAACAAGGCCAGCAAGGGGCCAGCGCTGCTGGAAAGCAGCTCCCGCGTGTCTCTAGCTGGGCTCCCAGAATTGGGGGCAGCCAAAATCAAGGGCCTCAGGTCACACAGCAGCTTGGCCGAGCCGGAGATAGAACCCAGGAGTCCTGGCTCCCAGACGCCTGCTCTCACCACTAGGCGGCTTTCCAGCAGCACTTCGGCCCCGGTGTTGGCTTTTAATGCAAAGACTCTAACAAGCCGTGATCACCACACAGCTCACCCCTTTGCCAGCCAAGCTCAGAGCTCTGGGTTCGTAGCCGAGCTCAGCCCAAGCCACGCTGGCCAGTTCCAGAACCGGAGCAGAGTCTAAAGTCCCCAAAGTTCGGGGCGTGCGGATTGGTGTGCGCAGTCTGGCCCAGTGCCGAGATGTCTGGGTCTGTGCCATTCACACGCGAGACAGAGCTGAGCTTCCCCAGATCCAGGTCCAGGGCCTCCTGCTCAGTCACTCCGTTGCTGAGCCGGGGGTGGGAGGGGGAGAGGTGTCACTTTTGCACTCCCGGGGTCCTGCTCGGCCCCTGCTGGGAGTCAGAGCAGCCGGAGGATGCTCGAATTTACGCTGTGCTGCCTGTGGCCCCGGACGGTCTCTGGGATGCGAAGAATAGGGGGCTGAGAGCAGAACCCTGACATATTGTGTGCTGGAGCTATGGTCAAAGGGCTGGTTCCACCCACGCTAAGGCCCTTGGAGATGCCCAGAGGGACAAAGCGCAGGCCCCAGGTGTCTAGGCTGGGCTGAACCCTGGGAGGCAGGTCACACAGGCCAGGCCACCAGGAGACTGTTGTCCTGTCTCCTGCCGTGGCTTTGAAAGCAAGGGTGACCCGGTGGAGCAAAGGCATTTCCCGGAGCTCCAGCGCAACCTTCATGCCCCGCGGGAACCGATACGCCGGCAGCTCAGATTTCAAACAGCAAAATGTTCCTCACCCACTATCAAAGGGAAACAAACGCCCCAGGCAGCCGAGCCAAAGGCTGGTTCTAATTAGGGGTGATTCTGGCGCGAGGCAGAGGAAACAGCCTGGGAAGATTCTGTAGAAAACTCTTAGAGGGAAGGGGCCAGCGGCCCCCGACGCTCAATCAACAAGAGGTTTGGCGCGTTCTGCTACCTAGAGGTTGTAGCTCACGGCAGGTGATGGGCCCAAGCCGAGCATTTCAGCCCCAGATCCAAGCCACCCCAAAATCCGGGTGTGTTGCATCCAGGATTCTGGTTCAGCCCATTATAAACCTGCAGGCCAGCTGGGAACTTCAGATCCACTCCGCCACAGCCATCTCTCCTGTGGCGTCTGCTTGCCTCGGCTCTGCATGGCCTAGGGTTACCATACGTCCGGATTTTCCTGGACATGTCCGGCTTTTTGGTCCTTAAATCCCCGTCCGGGAGGAAATTCCAAAAAGCCGGACATGTCCAGGAAAATAGGGAGGGGTCGTGGGGCTTGGATCCGGGCTGGAGCTGCTGGGACCGGAGCTGGAGCCGCTCGGCCGGAACTGGGGCCTGAGCCGAGCCGGGCCGGAGCTGCTGGGACCGGGGCTGGGGGTGCTCGGCCGCTGGCCGGTGCTGCTCGGCCGGGGCCGGGCCGGAGCGGCTCGGCCGGAACTGGGGCCTGAGCCGAGCTGGGCCGGAGCCGCTGGGACCGGGGCTGGGGGTGCTCGGCCGCTGGCCGGTGCTGCTCGGCCGGGGCTGGGGCCGGGGCCGGGCCGGAGCCGCTCGGCCGGAACCAGGACCTGAGCTGAGCCGGGCCGGAGCCGCTGGGACCGTGGCTGGGGGTCAGCTCGGCCGCCAGCCGGCGCCGCTTGGCCGGGGCCGGAGCCCAGGGGCCCGAGCCGAGCTCGAGTCGCCGGGGCTGGGCCAGAGGCGCTCGGCCGGAACCGGGGCCGGCGCCCCAGGGCCCGAGCCAAGCTGGGGCGGAGATGCCGGGGCCAGAGCCACTCGGCCGGGGGGGGCGGACTGGGCCGCGCCTCCCCGCACCCCCCAGCACCAGCCCCAGCTTACCTGCTGCCTGCCTGTTTCAGGCTTCCTGCGAACATTTGATTCGCGGGAAGCAGGGGAGGGGGAGGAGCAGGGGGCGGAGCGTTCAGGGGAGGGGGCGGAGACTTGTTGAAGGGGCGGAGTTGGGTGGGGCTGGGGCGGGGAAGGGGCGGAGGGGAGGGGGCGGGGCCCCGTGGAGTGTCCTCTTTTTGTTTTTTTTAAATATGGTAACCCTAGCATGACCTAGGAGCTGGCTGTGAGATAAGTGAGATGCTGGCGTAAGCTTTCATGGGCTAAGAGGGAAGGTCCTCTCATGGTTCAGTAACTGGAAACTGATTAAAAGATAGGAAACAAAGGGCAGGAATAAATGGTCAGTTTTCAGAATGGAGAGAGGTAAATAGTGGTGTCCCCCAGGGGCCTGTACTGGGCCCAGTCCTATTTAACATAGTCATCAATGATCTGGAAAAAGGGGTAAACAGTGAGGTGGCAAAATTTGCAGATGATACAAAACTACTCAAGATAGTTAAGTCCCAGGCAGACTGAGAAGAGCTACAAAAGGATCTCGCAAAACTGGGTGATTGGGCAACAAAATGGCAGATGAAATTCAATGTCGATAAATGCAAAGTAATGTACATTGGAAAACATAATCCCAACTATACCTAGAAAACGATGGGGTCTAACTTAGTTGTTCCCACTCAAGAAAGATCATTGTGGATAGTTCTCTGAAAACATCCACTCAATGTGCAGCTGCAGTCAAAACGGCCTCGCTTCTCAGCCAGGCAGAGCCCATGAATCTCCCACAGGCAGCGGCAGCCCCTTCTTGAGTAAGACGTCCCCAGGGAGTGGAGCACCCCGGGCAGCAGCATTGCCCAGCCTTCCAGCCATCCAGCCGAATGGGAGATGTTCCAGCAGCTGCAGCTAAGCCAGCCTGCTGTGGCTGATCTGTGGCTACCTAAGACTTCGGGGGAGTCACTGCACCACGTGTGATTGGCACAACTCACGTTCTCCTGCTTCAGAAACACCAGCACTTATGCTAAAGGAGAATCTCCACTATCTGGTCGCTGTACGGAGCCTATGACACACAGCGGGTCAGTTCTGATTCCACCCAACAGAGGGCGGTGTTCCACACACGATAACCAGCTCTTTACATGAATGCCTGGTTGGTAAGAAAATTAGCAGCGACGGAGGCAGCAGCAAGGCGGGGCCAATGCTACGAACCAAGAGAAAACAGCTCTAAGCACAGGGGAAATGGGAACACCGGAAGCTCTCACAGCCTCCATTCATAACTGGAGATGATGCTGGGACAGGCCAGGTGTCAGCACGGGGCTAACCGATCCCGAATTCAGGGGGTAATGCTGCATCCTTGGGGTGCCCTGCGGGGACGGATCAGAAATTAGCCAGTCCGAACGGGTATGGTTCAAACAAACTCAGAGACAGGCTCCTGGACCAGATGGACCTTGGGTCTGATCCAGGCTGGCAGCTCCTATGTCTTATGCATGGACCACCGCGTGGACAGCAGCTCCTCAGTGACAGAGCAGAAGCACCCCCCCCCCCCCATGCATACACACACACTTTCCAGCCACCCTGCCACGGGGCGTCTGTGCAGGCAACAGCATATACCCCATTCCCAGGAATAACACCGTCCTGGCCAGGGCCTCCAGCAGGGGAACCGTGTGAAAGCAGGTCACAGGAGGGGCATGGAATGGCGAGGAGGGGGCTGGGAAGTGACTGAGCTGCCACTAGGAGAGAGAAGGGAGCAAGACCCCCCCCCCCCGTCGCCCGACTGAAGTCAGCGTGAGCTGTGAGTGCTCAGCGCCCTGCCAGCCAAGCTGTTTATTTAGCCACCTCACTATGGCTGTAAGTGCCAACTTCAGAATGTCGGCCTTAATCACCCCGTGCCTCAGTTTCCCCACTGGTGAAATGGGGGTCAGTGGCACTGACGCACCACACGGGAGTTATTTCATAGCGTTTTATTTCTCTCTGTTTTAATACTCAAAATGCTGTGAAGTAGGCACAGTAGCCAGCTCCTTTGTAGCACTTTTTATCTGTAGCTCTTAGCACACATCACCTGGAAGGCCAGGACCAATCTCCCTACTTTACAGATGGGGAAACTGAGGCACAGAGCAGCAAAATGACCTCCCTATGGTCACAGGGGCAGTAACAGAACTGGGAAGAGAAGTCCTGTTTCCCAAGACCCAATCCAGAAGCTTAGCCACTTGTCTGTGCTGTCTAAAGGTGCTTTTGGTTTTAAATATACGATTGTTAAGATCACAGAATCATAGAATATAGAATATCAGGGTTGGAAGGGACCTCAGGAGGTATCTAGTCCAACCCCCTGCTCAAAGCAGGACCAATCCCCAACTAAATCATCCCAGCCAGGGCTTTGTCAAGCCTGACCTTAAAAACCTCTAAGGAAGGAGATTCCACCACCTCCCTAGGGAACCCATTCCAGTGCTTCACCACCCTCCTAGTGAAATAGTGTTTCCTAATATCCAACCTAGACCTCCCCCACTGCAACTTGAGACCATTGCTCCTTGTTCTGTTATCTGCCACCACTGAGAACAGTCTAGATCCATCCCCTTTGGAATCCCCTTTCAGGTAGTTGAAAGCAGCTATCAAATCCCCTCTCATTCTTCTCTTCTGCAGACTAAACAATCCCAGTTCCCTCAGCCTCTCCTCATAAGTCATGTGCTCCAGCCCCCTAATCATTTTTGTTGCCCTCCGCTGGACTCTTTCCAATTTTTCCACATTCTTCTTGTAGTGTGGGGCCCAAAACTGGACACAGTACTCCAGATGAGGCCTCACCAGTGCCGAATAAAGGGGAATGATCACGTCCCTCGATCTGCTGGCAATGCCCCTATTTATAAAGCCCAGAAGGCCGTTAGCCTTCTCGGCAACAAGGGCACACTGTCGACTCATATCCAGCTGGTGCTGCTGTCCCTTT
This sequence comes from Terrapene triunguis, assembly GCF_002925995.2. NCBI lineage: Eukaryota > Metazoa > Chordata > Testudines > Emydidae > Terrapene > Terrapene triunguis. The sequence goes on from NW_020664778.1 coordinate 638,164, forward strand.
AAGATAGAACATCCCAGGCAAAGCCCGTTATTATCTGTGTTCATTAGCAGCTGGTGGCCCCAGCCAAGTGTCGCCACTTGTGTTAGGCGCTGTACATACACCTTGTGAAAGACAGTCTAGCACTTACAGTCCCGATAGACAAGACAGACAAGGGCTCCTTACCCCAGTTGCCGGAGATCAATCCAGGCGGCGCGTGATTTCCAAGGAGGCCACGTCACTTTGGAATTTGCCATGATCAAATGATCAAAGAGCCGCCTTTTCTTTGATGGAAAGTGAATTCTGCAAGGTGGCGTTACACCACGGTGGGTTCGGCTCTGGTGGCTACCGTTCTAAACGTAACGGAGTGAACGTCACCCCCATAGGCGCCAACTCCGTGGGTGCTCCGGGGCTGGAGCACCCGTGGAAAAAAAAATAGCGAGTGCTCAACACCCCCATGGATCAGTGCCTCCCCCTCCTCCCCAGCACTGCCCGCCCACCGGCGGCCCCACCGATCAGTGCCTCCTGCGCGCAGCCGATCAGCTGTTCAGCAGTGTGCAGCAGGCCCTGGGAGGAAGAGGGAGGCGCTGGGGCAGGAAGAGGTGGGGGGTGGTGGGAAGAGGTGGGATGGGGCGGAGTGGGGGCAGAGTGGGGGCAGGAAGGGGTGGAGTGGGGGTGGGGCCTGGGGCAGAGCAGTGGTGGGAAGGGGCAGTGTGAGGATGGGGAGCTTGGGGGAAGGGGTGGAGTGGGGGCGAGGCCTGGGGCAGAGCCGGGGTCGAGCACCTCCACCGCCAGGACGCGAGGAAGTCAGCGCCGCCCTATGGTCACCTCTGCAACTTGCTTCAGATTTAGAGCCTCTAGGAACACATAAAGACCAAGGGTAGTGACCACACAGACATCCACAAGTACAATAGTCTGGTTTACAAGTTTTATTATAGTTACAATTCAAGTTATGATGGGATGCAAAGATAACAGTGACCTGGCACAAGAACAAATAAAGCCAGACTAAAAGATCAACCCTTTTCAACTGAAATTTTCTTCAAATGGAATTATCAACCAGCACAAGAACAATTTATTAATAAGACTTGGGATAAAACATAGTTTTCTGCATGGACCAATAATACATTTTTGACAATATATAAGGTACAGAGTCAAGTGTCAAGTCTGTATAGATTGGAATATGGTTAGCATTAAAGAATACGTGAAAGTTTGTATTGTGGAAGGATTTTCCACTGGAGGTGCAGAAACTCGGAGGAAGGTATGTGCATTATTTTCCAAATGTTATTGAAAGGTTAAAAGTAATAGGTAAAAAAACTTGTTCTTAAATATGAATTAAAAGAAAATGAACAAATGCCTTTTGTGGATTGAAAAGAATCTCTCCCTTAATTAAGGACTCCTGGGGCGGGGAGGATATAGAACATATTACAAGTGAAGGTAAATCTTCACCAATAAGTGATAAAATCCCATATGGATTATGGAAAACCAAAACCAAATGTCAAAGTTTAGTAAAAAATGGAACATTGACCACACCCATTTAGCATACAATGATTATATGAAATAACATGTTAGTTACTTGTAACACAATAAACTCCAATAACTGGCTACAAAAGGTTTAGAAAATCGGACCCAGGAGGGAAGTGTAAAGAAATGGGGCATGTTTAATCTTGAGAAAAGAAAACTGAGGGGCAACCTGGTAACAGACTTCAAATCCGTGAAGGGCTGTTACAGAGAGGATGGGGATCAAGTGTTCTCCATGCCCACTGAAGGTAGGACAAGACATAACGGGCTTTATCTGCAGAAGGAGATTCATGTTAGTTATTGGGAAAAACTCTCTAACTCTCAGGGTAGCTAAGCTCTGGAACACGCTTCCCAGGGAGGTTGTGCAAACCCCATTACTGGAGGTTTGTAAGACCAAGTTGGACAAACCCCTGTTGGGGGTGGGCTAGGTTCACTTGGTCCTGCCTCAGCGCAGGGGGCTGGACTAGACGACCTCGCGAGGTCCCTTCCAGCCCCTCGTTGCTATGACAATTACCCCCATGTTATAGCTGGGGAAGTGAATCCCAGAGAGACTCAGATGTGAAGTTCTATTAGCAAAGCTCTATTGCTTCGGGGTGCGATTTCTCACTGACTGCGTGGGTACAATTATCCCAGGATAGCTTGTGCCAGTCATCAGCTCTCCTGGTATGAGCACTTCTATAGCCCTATCACTGCATAGACGTTAGAGGGGTTAGCTGGCAGAGCTTCACCGCTTGGTCCCTCCTCACCTCAAAGTGACTTGCCCGTGGATGGTCACAGAGGGAGCCTGTAACAGAGCCAGGCCTTGAAGCCACGTCTCCTGATACCAAGCACGGCGCGCCGACCACAAGGGCAGCCATGGTGAGCTCTTTTGCTGGCAGTGTATGAGAAGTCAGGGAAAGGATTCCCTTTGATTTCAACAGGAACTGAATCAGACCTTAAGTCTAGACATGCTGACACAGAGGCGTGCAGATCTCAGGTCAATGAGGAGGGTCCTGGTGTAGATGAGGTGCTGGCACCATGACAACCTTGTCACCTAGGAGGAGGCAGTGTGGCCTAGCGAATAGAACTCCAGACACATGGGTTTCTAGTTCTGGCTCTGCCATTGGCCGGCTGGGTGACCTCTGACAAGTCGAAGCTCTGCTCCGTGCCTCAGTTTCCCCATCTGTAACCTGGGGATAATGAAACTGATCGATCTAGACCCCTGCTCAGAGCAGTGGTTAAAATCCCAGCTGGCTGTCGCAGCTCAGGCCCCTAGCATAGAAATGCCAGGGTAGGCAGGAGGGCAGGTGGGTGTGAGTTGTTTTCCTCGCTCTCTAAGTGGAACAGATGGTGTCTGCTGGCAGCCATCCCTCCCCTCTCTGCCTCCAAGCCAACTTCACTCCGTGTACCAAGTTCCCCTGGCATGGAGATCTGGGCTACAGCCGCCGGTGCCAAGAGAAATACACTGCTCAGGGGAAAAGCTGTGTTCGATGGCTCTCCCCATCTGCAGCATGGCAGAGGAGTTGGCTTATTTCAAGTGGCTGGCAGCACCGCTCCCCGCGCCCGACCCCACTTAGCAAAATTTATGGGCTTGTTTCACCAGCTTCCTGGAGGCTCTGGGGCCTGGCAGCAGTTAGCCCTGATCTCTATTTTTTTGAGAGGGAGAAGAAAGAGGATCGTAAGTAGCACAGGGCTGTCTAGTAGCCAACGCCGGGTGCTGGCAGCCAGGACACCTGACTATTCTTAGCTCTAGGAGGGAGAGTTGTCTGGTGCGTAGAACACCAGGCTGTGAGTCAGATCTCCGGGAACGGGCGTTGGGAGGGTATCAAAGCCAGAGTCAGGACGCCGCCTGGGTTCCGTTCCTGGCTCTGCCACTGATTTCCTGTATAACCTTAACCAAGAGTCCCAGCCCCTTTTTATGCCTCAGTTTCCCCATCTGTAAAACGGGGATCAATGATGCTCACCTCTGAGAGAAGGGGTGGGGCTTATGTTTGCAAAGTGCTTAAAGAGGTCACGTAAGTGTGAAGCATTTGTATGATCCTGCATTACGGCTCTGCTATGTACAGTTATTATCACGCACGTATCATGTCCTTTGACGCTCATGCCGTTTTACAACAGTGTGGGCTGGGCTGGAAGCACTTCCCATTCTAAGACCCAGTTTTCAGCTGCTTATAACTTTGTCAAACTTCAACCATTTAAGCTAAAAGTTTCCATGTTGGGTGTCGGCCTCAGGCGGAATGATTCTGCAAAAGTTCAGAGATTTGGAGCATGTAATTAAAGACTATATCATACTGCATACACACAAAGGGGCTGAATTAAGGTTACACAGGCAACCTTAATAATGGCATGCTCTATCTTTAGAGCGCTTGACTTTGCAGCCTTAATAAATGTTCTTTGAACATAGTTTTGTGTGTGTAATAACACAGAGTGTGAGAAAGGCTGCTCCAGTGCTGAGGGTAATAGGCTGAGATCTGAATTCAATCCCCAGTTCTCCCTTTGTGTGGGGCTTCCCTGTCTCTGTTTAGATCGCAAGGTCATTAGGGCAGGGGCCGTCTCTCCCTCCATGTCTGTGCAGCGCCTAGCACAATGAGGTCCTGCTCTCATTTAGGGCCTGTAGTCATTTCTATGAACTTCGCCTGACTTCCTCTGGTTCTGCCTGCTGGCTGGGTTCACTCCATGTCCCTTTGCGGGGTGTCCTCCCCGCTCTGAGTCCCGTTGCTGGAGCCTCACAGCTACTCACCTTGCAGAGATCTCGGTAAGAGAGAAACGAACAGATGCAGAGGCAGCACCTTGTGCTGAGCTGAACGATTCCAGGAGGCCTTGGAGAGAAACAGCAACGGCTGCACCTGTGAGCACAGGTGGGCAGAGACCCGCTATGGGAAAGAGCAGCAGGGTGCATCAGAAAAGCTACAGAGCCCCATCCTCTTGCACTTCCCGGGTATACTCAGTTCTCCCTGCTTTATACCATTCGGCCTCGCCTTGCCCTGGGAGGAGAAACAACCTGGTGGAGGTGGATGTGCGGCCAGATGGTGCCGGTGGTTTGGCTTGGCCAGGCTGCCATATTTGCAGAGCAGGGCGAGCTTGGGAAGTGCAGGCAGTGGCAGGCCATTGAGGGCGAATGCAGGAGGAGATCACCGCACGAAAGCACCTCCAGAAGGGTCCCCAGCCTGGTGGGTTGTGGTGGCCGACCATCTTTGTTACAGACCCTTCTCTGTGCTATCCCCCTGGGATAGTGGGGGATCTCTGATCCCCGCTATCCCAGTCCTGGGCTCCCCCACACAGCTCTGCTGATGCCCCTCAATCCTGACCCAGAGCCCCCCTTCCCCACTGTGCCAGCCCTGGGCTCCCCACACAACTCTGCCGATGCCCCGTAATCCTCGCCCACAGCCCCATGCTGTTCCACCTTGGGCTCTACCCCACCCCAGCTCTGCCAATGCCCCTCAATCCAGCCCTATAGCCCCCCCATTATCCCAGCCCTGGGCTCCCCCCACACACAGCTCTCTCAGTGCCCCTCAATCCCGACCCACAGTCGTCCAACACCCCCACCACCACCACCACTGCTATTCCAGCCCTGGGAACAGGGCCGGCTCCAGGGTTTTTGCTGCCCCAAGCGGCCGCGATGGCAATTCGGCGGGAGGTCCTTCGCTCCGAGCGGGAGTGAGGGACCGTTCGCCGAATTGCTGCCGAATAGCTGGACGTGCCGCCCCTCTCCGGAGTGGCCGCCCCAAGCACCTGCTTGGCAAGCTGGTGCCTGGAGCCGGCCCTGCCTGGGAACATTTCTACCAATGCACCGGCAGCAGCCCTTGCTCTCCCAGCCCACTCCTACCACCTGGAGCTGCGGCCTGCCAAAGTTTCTCCTCGGCAGCAAAACCCCCCTTCCCCATCTGGCACCCTCTGCCTCGCCGTCCCTTGCAGAGGGAGAAGGGGGAGCAGCCAGAGTGTCCCTGTTCCCATGTCCTTCTGCTTGCCTCTTCCCATCAGAAACCAGGGCCAGCCCCTGCCTCGGGGGGCGGCTCCCAACCCCCCAAAACTCCTTCTTGTCTAGGGATCCGCTTGCAAGCAGCCCGGCAGGAAATGAACAAATCCTGCCTTCCCCCCCGGGTGAGCATTTCAGGCCTTGGAGGTGCTGAGACGTAAGCAAACCCTCCAGATCTCGCTTTCCCAGGCACTTCCAAGCTCTAGGCAGCTTGGCCAGGCTTCAATGTGTGTTGGGGGAGGGGTAAGGGGGGGTGGCAGGTGGAGCGGGGGAGGGGGTCCCAGACTCAGGCGGCCTGCCAAGGTAAACCCCACCAGCTGTGGGGATCCGGATGGCGCTGCTCCAGGTGGGAGGATCCAGTTTCCTTTGCCGGGCTCTAGCAGGGGGAGACGGCTGCTCCGTTTGGGGCCTGACGCGCATTCTGTTTAGCGTTGCCAACTTTCTAATCACACAAAACCAAACACCCTTGCTCCACCCCCTGCCCTGAGGTCCCGCCCCTTCTCCAAGGCCCCGCCCCTGCTCACTCCATCCCCCCTCCCTCTGTCGCTCGCTCTCCTCCACCCTCACTCACTCGCTCATTTTCACTAGGCTCGGGCAGAGGGTTGGGGTGCGAGAGGGGGTGAGGGCTCTGGCTGGGGTTGCGGGCTCTGGGTGGGGCCACAAATGAGAGGTTCAGGGTGCAGGAGCGGGCTCTGGGCTGGGTCAGGGGGTTGGGGAGTGAGGGGGGTGAGGGCTCTGGCTAGGGGTGCAGGCTGTGGGGTGGGGCTGGGGATGCGGGGTTTGGAGTGCAGGATGTGGGCTCCGGGAGGGAGTTTGGGTGCAGGACAGGGTTCCTACCTGGGGCAGGGGGTTGGGGTGCAGGAGGGGATTTGGGGTGCTGGCTCTGGCCTGGCAGCACTTACCTCAGGCGGCTCCCAGTCCATGGCACAGCAGGGTTAAGGCAGGCTCCCTGCCTGCCCTGGCTCCATGTGGCTCCTGGAAGCGGCCGGCACGTCCGGCTCCTAGGCGGAGGGGTCAGGGGGCTCTGTGCGCTGCCTGCACCCACAGGCGCTGCCCCTGCAGCTCTCATTGGCCGTGGTTCCCAGCCAAAGGGAGCTCCGGAGCCGGCGCTCCGGGTGGGGGCAGGGAGCCTGCCTTAGCCCTGCTGTGCCGCCAACTGGACTTTTAGCGGCCCGGTCAGTGGGGTTCTGGTCGAAAACCGGACACCTGGCAACCCTAATTCTGATTGTGAAGAAAATGCCAAGTCACATGTGGTTAAAGGAAAGCGGCATCGCTGTTGGGTTCTTGTGGCTGGATCGGGGCATCGCTGAGTCACTAGGGCTGGCTGCCGGCCCTCTGTCCATCCTGGTACTTGTGTCACCCCCAGCACCATGTATCTGGGCCCATGTCTGCTGGGAACAACTCCAGGAACATGGAACTATCTGGTTTATTCATAGATTCTAAGGCCAGAAGAAACTGCTGTGATCAGCTAGTCTGACCTCCTGTATGACACAGGCCAGAGACTTCCACGACATCCTTCCTGTTTGAACTAGAGCACGTCTTTTAGAAGCACATCCAATCCTGAGTGTGTGCTCAGTGTCCTTCCTCATGGAAGTGGATAACAGCCTACTACTGCTGCAAGCTCACAGAGGGACTCCTTTTAGCTCAGGTAGGTGAGGCGTCTGCTGTTTGCCTCGAAAGGCCTGGGTTCAAACCCCACTGAGATAGAACGGAAGAGGGGTTGGTACAAATGTAAGTGCTCGGGGGGCAGGATAGAACAGGTCTGTTTTCACTCCTGAATATCCGGCTGTGCACCTGCCCAAGTGTTTCAGTGGGACCAGACAGAACACACATGGGGGCTGATGGATGTCTTGGGTGGGGCTTTCACCAGGTCTTAACAGAGAAACTGAGACTGGGGGCTCTGGGAGTAGACGACATCCGCTCTGTGCCTGGGGTGTGTTTGGGGACGGGCCCCGGGCCTGGGCTGAGGCCAAGAGCAGCTTTATGGAAAGCCGGGTGGAGCTGAGCAGGGAAAAGCAGCCAAACCGCTGCGTGGGGAAGGAGAAGCCCAGGGCCCTGGGGAGGAGCCTGCAGGGGACTGCGGCCGAGCGGAGTCCGAATAGCAGGGGACGCCTCGATGCGCAAAGGATCGAGGTTCCGGAGCAAACGCAACCGTCTCCTGCTGCGAGTCCCAGCGCTCTTACTAGTAACAGAGCACACACAGCGGGGCTGCACTGAGCTGGGGGCAGGGGGGTGCCAGTGGGGAGACTGAGCCAAGGTCACAGCTGGGAATAGAACCCAGGAGTCCTGGTCCCCACTCCCCTTCCCTAACCACTACACACTGCTGCCTTCTGCAGAAGACTGTTTTTTCCTAAGGCAGGGGAAATGCTGTAGCACACGTATTACCCCGCCCCCCATCCTCCACCCACCCAGCACAGGGACCCCCCCCCAGACGCCTGTATCTGACCGGCCTCCTTATCTGCCACCCACGCCTCCTTCCCGTACCCAGCAGCAATGCCACAGAGGTGGAGGACTGAATGGGGCCGGAGGCGCCTTTGCCAGCTATCAAGCAATGGGCCACGCTGCCCGCTCCTGCTCCTCCAGTGTCACTCCCTGCAGCTGCTAAGCTGTCCTTTGCGGTGGTCTCCCGCCCACCTACTGGCCAGGTACAGCTCTGCTCAGCTCAGAAGAGCCCAGCGCGCAAATGGAAAGGCTGCAGCACCCGCCGTCTCTGCGACATGCACGCTGCCCGGCACCTGCAACCCTTCCACGGGAGCTGGGTCCCCCATTTAGGGCCACTGGGACCGTCGCAATTGTCACTTTACCGCAGCCTCTCTGAACGTCCCAGGGACAGCAAGGGCAGAGCTCAGCCCCGCCCGCTCCACAGGCCCCTGCCACATGAGCTGGAATCGGATCCTCCCGCCGTCGCTGTGTGCAGTATAGGGCTTGGGACACACACTGGAGCAGTTCTGGTTCTCTCCAGTAGTGGGCAGTAGAGACATCACTACATGAGTGAGGCCAATACCTGTGAAAGGGGAAGCCAGGCGGCTGCGAAGCTCTTCAGTTCCCAACCAACGGATTGTGCTGCGTGCAGCATCGGCCCCGCTCCATTGCTTTGGCCTGCGGCTGTTTCGGTGCCCTGTTGAAGCCCCAGCGCCTGCTGGTGAATGTCTGCCCGCAAAGGCTCAGGAGATGTCCCCCTGCCCCTAAGAGTCCCGCTCTCTTGGAGGGGCCAGCCCCTCTCCCTGTATCCAGCAGGTGCTGCCCAGCACTGGATGTGTTTGTCCCCTGTTCCCACCCGAGGGTGCTCCTCCCCGGGTAGCTTCGGCCCAGCAGCTCCAAAGACCCAGGCCTCTAGCTCTGGAGCTACAGGACAGCTCCCTTAGCTAGCAGCAGTAGCAGGTCCTTTATCCTGTCCAGGGGCTCAGCCACTAGAGGACAACCCTCGACCCATGACGCCACCCTCCATCACCCCCATGTTACATTTTCAAACAAGCACCCTTGTGCTTTCTCCCCTGCTGCCCCTCACGCATGGGAGGCGCTCCCCATAACCCACCCCCAAACTACCTACTATCTTCCGTCAAACCCCTCCTTTGCCTCTTGACAACGGTTCGGCTGCTGGTGTGCCAAGGCCGCTGTCACGCTGACCAATAGCATCTCAGAGTTTCCTTGGACTCCCCTGCGTGTCTCTTATACAGTACTTCGATTGGCAGAGCTTTGGGGGCAGGGACTGTCTCTTTGTTCTGTGTTTGTACAGCGCCTGGCGCGACGTAGTGCTTGGTCCCAGGACCAGGTCTCTTAGGTGCTACAGCTCAAAAACCCCTCCAGAAGATCTGGGCCACCATTCACTGGCCTGCCCCCTTTCCTACTGGTTAGGCTGCGTCTTTGCTGCTGGAAGACGCTCGGAGCACTGCAAAGAGCAGGGACAGAGCGACGGCAATTTGCGTGGCTCTGCCAAATCTCGTACAGTGAGGCTGGACCGGACCTCGAGAAGAGGTGCTTGGGGGGAGGGGCTCCCTGCCTGGCTCCTTTCCTTTGTCAGGGTGTTTGCAGACTCTCGGTGGGCAAGGCAGTCGCTCCCCACCCCTCTGCTCCCCCGCAGGGCAAGGGATCCAGCTCCCCGGGCTGTTTGTTGATGTTGGCAATGCTGCTTCCTGTTTTCTTCCCAGAATTACTAATTGCCTAAGCCTGGCTGTGGGGCTGTTTGTTAAGCCAGTCAAATAACCCACGTCCTGCCATCTCGCTGCAGAACGGGGGGGGGACGGCAAAGAAAAGATCCACTGGCAGTGGAAGAAGTAAGGAACTGGGGGACTAAGACAGGGAGAGACGCTAGCTGCTCCTCCCTTACATTTCAGTTCGGAGCCCTGCACTGACCACGTCTTTGAGCCCCAGGGGACAAAAGTGTGTAACAGACCTGCTGCTGCGCCCAGCGAAGGGAGCTGCTCTTTAGCTCAAGACCTAGATGTCTGGGGCCCTGGAGGTCAAGGGTTCTAGACCTGGGCTTCCCCACGGCGAGTGTGGTTTACATAACAGGGGTCTGTAGCAGGTGATTCATCACCCGTGGAGTTTGATGCCTGGCCCCTCTGCTAGGACTGCTAACCACAGGGCCCGTTGAGGGCCTGAGAGCTCATTACACAGAGGCCACCAAACAGCCCAGCTGGGAAAATAACTTTCAGGGTCTGCTGCTGGATTCAAACATTCAATCAACCCTCCACCCTTCCTTGTGGGTGGATTTCCTGTACCCGTCGGTGCCCTGGGATCAGGGCGGCCCTTCGTACTCCAGCCAATGATTTCCCCCTGTAAAGCTGGTTCTCTCCCGGCCGGTGAACTCAGCTGAGTTCAGGCTGAAGGGAGAGGCTGAGTCATAGGGGAAGGCAAAGCAAACAGGGCTCTGGTGGCGGTTTCATGTGACTGTGGCTCGCTGGACTGAAATGTTCCGACCAACCTGCCTGGCTGGACATTTGAGTGGGAAGCTGATGCCGACAGTTTCCCCTTTCGCGGAGCTTCCAAGAGGGTGAAGCTAGGAGCCGGCGAGGTTTGCAGTCAATGCTCTTTCTCCTCCACCCAACCGTGCCAAAATCTCCCTGTCCTCATCTGCAGCCCCACCTGCTATCCCAGTGCCTGCGCTCCCCTGCGGCTGCCCCTCAGGCCTGACCCAGCCCTGGCTATTCCAGTCCTGGGCCGCCCCTAGGTCTGCTGACGTCCCTCAACCCCCACCTGCTACGCTAGTCCTGAGCTCCCAACTCTCTCTAACGTGACTGTCATAGTCTGTCACTGCCCAGCGAGCTCTTCCCTTGGATTCGACCGACGTGGGTAGGACCGGGCCAGGCAGCTCTGATCGCTCTGGTGCAGAAAGTCTGTGGCACGTTGTAGTCGTCTGAAACTGACCAGCTGGGAGCAAGCGGAGTCGCCAAGCAAGGCACCTCCTGCCAGCTGCCTGTGTTTATGTTGCAGGCTGAAGCAATACGCCTCGGCAGCCCGTAGCCTGCCAGCAAGACGGCTGAGAAGCGGCACTAGGGAGGTTAATGATGCCCTGGGACTGCTGATGCCCATGGAGTTTATGAGCCTGAGTGTTGTTATAATGCTCTGATTCACTGTATAATTAAAGTAGGCTTCGCCCCAGGCCTCTGGTACAGAAATAGCTCGGAGGGCTGCGAAATAGGTTGGGTAATTGACAAAACGAGTCTCCCAATGCCATTACTTTGGGGCCTGCCTTTATTAGTATTTGGTATTTCAAACGGCTTGCTGTTATTGTCCAGTTGCTAGGGAATTGTTCTGAGCTCTCTCTCAGCCTGTCCCGGCTCCCCTCGGCCCGAGCTCTGAGCTGTCTCTCAGCCTGTCCCGGCTCTCCTCGGCCCGAGCTCTGAGCTGTCTCTCAGCCTGTCCCGGCTCCCCTCGGCCCGAGCTCTGAGCTCTCTCTCAGCCTGTCCCGGCTCGAGTCTGGGTTTAACAGGGTGACACAAGGGGAGTGCGTGCGCCTGTGGAAGTGGCATGCATGTGATAAGTGACAGAGCTACATGATACATGGCGCAATCATGGGATGCATTAGGGGAATGTAGGTGGCATGAAAGGCCAAGCCCGAAGAGAGCAGAAGTTGGTGAAAGTTGGCACCTCTGGTTTGGATCTGTTGGGGGATCCCAAGGGAGAGCCCTGCACGTCCCAGCCCTGAGAAAAGGCTGGCCCTAGAGATGCTGTGGGAGAGGCCTGCGGGCAGGCTATGGCAGGGAGACGTCCAGGGAAGCCGCAGCAAAGAGTCTGAGGGAGCAGACCGGGGCATCTAGTTATAGGGTCTCTGGACTGGAACCCCGTATAGTGGGAGGGCCTGGGCCTCCCCCACCAGCCACTGGCATGCGGCCCGAGAAGGGGATACGGATGACATGAGGAGCCTGGGGCCCAGAGTCAGGGCTGAAGATCTTTTGTGAGGCTATTGGTCTGGTTGGTTGGACTATTTGTTACCCTGGAAGCAGTGGGACTAAAACAAGACCTGTCCAGAAGACCAAGTTGTGAGACGAGGCCGACTGCCATGGGCCTGGACCGACTGTCAGCAGAGGGCGCTAGAGAAGGAGAGCCCGCTATGCTACACCCAGCCATGAGGGGGCGCGCCAGCGGTGGGTCTGCCCTTCTACAACTTCCTGTCCAAAACTGTTGTGTAGTGTTGCTGTGGGCTGTTAAACAGCTGTCATGATACACCCCAGTAATGGTGAGATGGCCATTCGATTCCATGCCAGTGCCCCTCAATCCTTATCTATGGCATCTCTGCCCCTGTTATTCCAGTCCTGCCCTCATGACTCTGCCAAAGCGCCTCATGCTATATCTGTGGAACTCCCTGCAATTGTGACCCAGGGTTGAAAAGCCACCTTAAAGTCTGAGCTACGGCATTCCCTGTTAGCCCACCCCCGGGCTCCCTGCATGTACCTCTGCTGCTGTCCCTCGGTCCTGGCCTGCAGCCCCCTCCCCCATTATCCCACTCCCGGATATCTTGTAACCAGACCCTTCCGACAGTACTGAACTGTGTGCGGTTGTGGGATGCACGTAGCATCAGGTTGAGAGACCAGCAACCTCCTGCCTTACGACCTGAGCGGCTCTTCGTCCTTCAAACAAACCGTCTTCCATCCCAAACCGAAGCAACTTTTGAATTTTTATTTTGCAAAAAATGTCAGCATGCTAGAAACCCAATCCTTTGTATGCTGGCAGCTGGAGCCGGGTCCGGCTGATATGAAAGGCCAGTGCCTTGAACCATAGTGTCAGCTGGTGGCTTCTGCTTCCATAGATTTCTTTCTCCATTGCTGAGGAAAACCGGGTTTGGATGATAAAAATATTCATAGATCCCAAGGCCAGAAGGAACCATTGCGATCATCTAGTCTGACCTTCTGTATAGCACTGCCCCTTGATAATTCCAAGAGTGGAGCTTTTAGGAAAACAGCCAGTCTTGATTTTAAAATGATCAGTGGTGGAGAATCCACCACAACGCTTGGGAAATTGTTCCAGTGGTTAATTACTCTCAGGGCTAAAAATGTTCCCTTGTTTCCAGTCCAAATGTGTCTGGCTTCAGCTTCCAGCCATTGGATCGTGTTAGACCTTTCTCTGCTAGACTGAAGAGCCCATGATTAAATATTTGCTCCCCATGTAGATCCTTATAGACTGTAATCAAGTCACCCCTTAACCTTCTCGTGTTAAGCTAAATAGGCTGAGCTCCTTGAGTCTGTCACTCTGAGCCAGGTTTTCTAATCCTTTGATCCTTCTCGTGGCTCTTCTCTGACCCCCTCTCTTGAATTGTGAACACCAGATTCAAACTGCCCAGGCTGCATTTTATTAATGTGTTGTTTTTTTGCTGAAAGTATTGCCTAGGAGTTAGAGCAGGGCATTGGGAGACAGGACACCTGCGTTCGCTCCCTGCCTCTGCCACTGACTCCCTGGGCTACCCTGTGGCAAGTCACTGGGGCCAGGGGTTTCAAAAGCGAGTTCAGAGTTTGGATGCCTCAGTTTCCCAACTTGAGACGCATGCAGCCTGGTTTTCAGAGGAGGCTGAGCTTTCGCAACTGCAGCTGAAGTCAATGGGAGGCTGACCCAAAATCAGAGCTCGCTTTGGAAAACATTGATTTTCATCACGTTGTGCCTCAGTTTCTCCATAAAATGGGGATAACCTTTCCCCTGTCTCCCATCTCCCACTTCTTCAGAAGATCCAGTCCCTTCTCTTGGAGACAAGATCGCTTGCTCACACTTGGGAGCACCATTGATTGACTTGTTTGCTTTCCCTGCTGAGCTGCGTCTCCTTCCCCAGCATTTTGGATTGCCGGCACTGGAAGTAAACAGCCAGAGGAAAGGTCCCATGACGCTTGCAATGTGTCTGCCGATGCCACGGAGGGGGTCAAGCAGATTGTTATTTATTTATCAGGATGATGATGGTGAAACTTCTTTTCCCCCCCACAGGACGGATGAGCAATGACACAAATTAACGAGAGTTCATGTAATAATACCCAGCGCTTATATAGCACTCCTCATCCACAGATCTTAAAGCGCTTTACAAAGGAGGTCAGTGTCATGATCCCCATTTCACGGATGGGGAAACTGAGGCACGGGGAGGGGAAATGACTTGCCCAAGGTCACCCAGCAGCAGAGCCGGGAGTAGAACCCAGGTTTCCTTAGTCCTAGTTCTCTATCCACTAGGCCACACTGCCTCTTAAGTACAGACTAATCCAGAAGTGAAGTGTGACTGGAAGCTGTAAACAGCCCCATTGGTTTCTATGGTCTGCTTTCATTTGAACTTGTAGTATACTGGATGGCGTGTGCTGTACCACTGCCCTTTGCTGGTTGGAATCCAAACGGCTCACCTGTGTGTGTCATAAACCCTAAACTGCTAAGTGCTAATGGTGGTTCTCCATTAGCTCAACAGGCAGAAGCCGTTGGCACAGGAGGATCCAATTCTATCCCTCCTGACCACCACGGATTTGTTATACATTTTATGGCAAGAAAAAGGGAATTGGAGGGGGGGAGAAAGTGGGAGGGAACTCAGGGTCAGCAAAGAGACCAAGGACAGAGACAGCATGGAGACTAACTCCTCCTCTGCCACCCCCTGAAGGTCAGGGCTGGGGTACGTCAGTGGAGGGCAGCGTGCAGCAGGATCTTGTCGAGCCATGGGCCGGGGGCAGGCACAGAACCCCAGAGAGATGGGTGTACAATGGATCCTCCTCCCCCAGGGCGCGAGGCCTCTGGATGTGTGGAGCAAAAGGCCCCCACAATCAGCCTGGATTTTCCCTGCTGGTGTCGCCTTCCAGGGCTAAGAAGCCTCTTAATGACCAGCGAGTGGGGTGTCGGCTTGCTCCGTAGATCTGTTACCGTCTGTGGTTGCTGGGAGCTGAGCGGGTGTGTGCGTCTGTGTGTTTTGAGGGTGGAGTGGGGTCATGTGCAGGAGCTGAGCATTTCTGCTGCTCTCAGCAATGGCGCCTCAAGCCAAAGGTACGTTTGATTTTCTAAAGAAACAACCAAAGAGACCAAACAAGCCCCCAGCTTTCCAGAGTGTGTGAGTGTGTTTTATTTTCCCCTTTGAGTCCCATGAAAGACAATGCTCCCACCCAGGGTGGGATCAGGGCAGGGGAGGGGTTCTTGGAGAGGTTTGGGAGGAGCACTTTTTGTACACGACCCAGCGTTGTGATCCGTCCATTCATCCTGTGCCCGGAAGCCTCTATTCTGCCCTTGAAAAAGAACTTAACAAAGTCTCGTCCCTCTGATCTCATGCAAGTCTGGGTTTTTGATCTTGCATGGAAGAAAACCAATGGCTTTCTCTCCCCACCCAGCTCTATTTATAGCATCACGTTGCAGCCACAGAGCTTACTGCCCTTTCCCCAGGACCTTCAGCCCGTTTTACAGATGGGAAAACTGAGGCACAGAGCAGGGCTGTCACTCGTCCGCAGTGGAACTAGGATTAAAACCCGGGTCTCACAGCACAGCCCCTTCTACACTAGCCCACTCTGCTGCCTCCTGCACAGACCACAGCCCTGCCACTAAATGACAGGCAAAAGAGGCCTTCGCTCTAGTCCCTTTGCCAACAGTCCCTCCGCAGGGCTGGATCCAAAGAGGAGCAGCTGATCCTGTACCCAAAGCCCTAGGAGGTCTCCCCGCCCCTTTCATTCACCCCGGTCAGCCCTTTAAAAGGTTCCAGGTTGCGCCAGGGCCGGGTAAAGGCCCAGCTGGCAGGGACAGGAAAGCGCTTCCTCTCCCCAAACAACCCCCTGGAGCTGTTAAAGGAGCCGGCAGCCTCTTTCCCAGGAACTCCTCGAGCCCATAGCAACTTGCCTGGCCTGGATCACAAACACCCACTGGAACCGATGTCCCAGGAACACTAGGGTGACCAGATGTCTTGTTTTTTTCACAGTTGCTATCTGGTCACCCTAGGGAACACGCTCTCTGCTGGGGGTCTAGAGCCCCTCTGGTGGGAGGGGCCTGAAAACCACTTGATGAGAACACCGGGCAGCCACCTGTTAACGTTGCGGGGTGGACGCCTTCCCCTGCCGCGGGAGAATGTGCAGGGCCTGGCTTCGCAGCCTCCCGTGGGCAAGGCAGCTGACAGGGCGTTCGCCTGCCGGGGAGGGAGCGTAACATTTCAAATGCGTTAGCAAAACCCAGCCGAGGCGAGGCGCGATCGGGGAGGGCGCGGGGCTTTGGTCTTAGGGTGACCAGATGTCCCGATTTTATAGGGACGCTCCTGATATTCGGGGCTTTGTCTTATATAGGCACCTATTCCCCCTCCCCCATCCTGGTTTTTCACACTTGCGATCCGGTCACCCCAGTTCAGAGGCCGTCTCTGAAGTTGTGAGCGGCTGAGGCCGCGGGAGCTGGGCTGAGGTTCGGAGGGTGGCGAAGTGGGACGTTCAAAGAGGGCTTAGGCCTGTCTGTGGTGAACCAGGCTAGCCAGAGAGAACAGGTAACGCTAACAGAGATCAAAACCTCCTGCGTCAGCCAGTCTCTGTGGCGGGTTGGACCTAGATTATCCGGCAGGTCGTGGCCTTTCCTCTGAAGCTGCTGGTGCTGGCCGGGGTCAGAGACAGGCTAGTCGGCCGGACGGACCTCACGTCTGAGCAATTCCTATGTTCTTAATGCAAATCCGATCGCCTCCAGGGCTGGGTTCGTCTCCCCCCCCAACCCCAGGGGCCAGCTTCCCCCACGGCTCAACTCCCAGCAGCCCCCGTTGTGCCATGGAGGGCTGGATTTGAAACTGGCCCCGGTTCCTGTCGACCCCAAGGCGTTGCTATCTGAGCGGGTGGGGTCTCAGCTCTGCTCTCCCCAAGCAGCCATGTCCCTCGCAAACAGACATCTCGACTGGAAGCGAGGAATGGGCCGTAGATTTGCCTCCTGGAGGGGTTCTGCCCGGATCCCAGAGCTGGGGGGCCGTGGGGGAAGCTGCTCCGGGGGTAGCCAGCGATCTCCAGGGCTGTCAGTCTGGTGCCTGTCCCAAGAGGATAATGCAGCTGGGTTATTTTGTCCAGATAAGTGGGGGTCGATCTCCAGGACTCCAGCAGCACCCTGAGGGTTAAAGGCAAGGCTGGGCTGGGCTGGCAGAGAGCCTGGCAGGTCTCCAACAGCAGCAACAGGTCAGCAGTGAGGGAAAGGGCGAGGCGGGGTTCCAGGGACCCGGGGGCGTAAGAGGGACTGGCAGAAGTTGAGCACCATCCGCTAACCAAGCCCAGATGTGCGCTCTGCAGCTGCTGCCTCAGGGCCGTACCAGACCGCAGGATAAAACCGCCTCCAGCCACAGGGGTCCCCCCGTCGCTGGCTCCAAGCCCCCATGACAGACACCCCCACTTTGGGCGGAGATATGCCCAGGGCTGCCTCCAGCTGAGACAGGCTCTGCCAAAGATTTTGGGTCAAGCCCTGCCTGTGACAATAGGCAGAACCCGGCCCTGCAGGAGGCAGGCCCAGACTGGCACCTGAATTCCAGCCGCCCCAGCCCCGCCAGCCTCTGGGGTTCCCGACTCATGAGACAGGGCCCAAAAGATCGTGAGATCGACTTTAAAAATCACGAGATTTATATAATCGATGTTGGGTTCTGCTTCACTCCCTTCTGGCTTCAGAGCCTTTAGGGTTGTCTGCTATTTGTGTTTCCAAGCGTTGCTCCGCGGCAGGTGGGCTAGCAAATTCCTTTTCTTGGTGTAACGCAAACTGAAATTCTCACCTAATCCCATGACTCCAGCAGCTGGGGCTTGAGGGGCATCCCCCCAGTGTTGCAAGACTGGTGACAAAATCGCCACCCCCTAGCCCCAACACGCTTAGCAAGGAGGAGAGAATCAGCCATAGCTCGGGCTCTTGGCCCATCCCTCCTCAGCGAGGATATGGCTGAGCCAGAGGCCCTGGGAATAATCAGATGATCATTTACATACACGGGGAGGCAAACCTCCCCCTCGGCACAAGAGCCTCTTTCACCTGGAGCCAAGAGAGCGGCTGGTAACGTTTATCACTCGTGTTATCGCTGGATGCCAAGCGCGGCACGCAAGAGCCGCTGTCCGGCCAAACCAAGTGAGAAGGGGTGAGAGATATTCCCACTGCAACCTGGAAAGGAAGCCCCACATGTGTAAATGGGGGTAAGAGCACTCCAACCCCCACCAGATTAACCCCTTGTCTCCTGATCTCTGTGCACACTTGCTGGGAGATGAGACTCAGAGATCCTCTACCTGCATTGCTCCAGCAGGCTCCTCCTGGCTGTTTCACACTGTTATTGTGCCTAATTTGGGAGACTTTTAGACCTCAAGAAGATATACCAGGCAAACTAAAGAGGCAGTCTCAGGTTAAATCACTGATGAAGAACTAGCTGGGGTGTCTGTGTTACCCAGACCCGCTTTTGGAAAAAATCAGAACTGCTGAACTGTGTGACATAGGCCCTGTACTGCAAACATCTAATGGAGAGTCTCCTTTAGTTCAAGTGGCAGGAGCATGGGATTTTGGAGCAAGATGGTTCTAATCCTGCTGCCATAATGGTCCAAGTGGTGATGGTGGGCAGAATCCGTGATGTCCAGATTTGCTACAGTCCTATGTATTTTATTTCATGGGAGGGTCTCACAATGCTTGACAAGCATGAACTAAGCCTCAGAGCCCCTCCTCCCCCACGAATGTGGTAATATCCCCATTTTACAACAGGGGAAACTGAGGCACGGAGACGGTGAAGGAAGCACCCAAGGTCACATGGTAAGGTAGGAGTAGCACTCAGAACACCTGACATCCAACGCCCTCCTCTAACCACTAGACAACCCTCCCCCTTTCCAAGCTGGCATTACGCCAGCCGGAGCACTGGAGGCAGCAGAGGGCAATTTGCCATAGCCAGGGGCCCCCTGGCTCGCCTGCACCCCCCGCCCCCCTTGTCCCCTCAGTCGGCCTGCTACTGAAACGTGCCTCTGATGGCACCAGCTCAGCAGGAAGGGGGGTGATTACATAAAGATAAGTGCGGAGAGAACACCAAAGCCTTGGGGCCTTGGAGACTTCGCCAGAGCCAATGTCAACATTTTCCCAGCTGCGGGGCTGGCACGGGGCATTTCTGATGACAAAGTAACTTTCAAAGATGAGCTTTCAATGCGCGACCACTTGAAAAACACGGCCCGCTCCATGAAAGAGGCTATTGACTCCGGGGGAAGGAGCGGAGCGAAATCTGCCTCGCTCGGCTAAGCAAGGACCCAATGCAGGGGCCGGGAGAACGGCTGCAAGGTGCTAACGGGGCTGACCCCCAAGGAGGGGACTGGGTGGTTTGGGGTGTTCCCAGAGGGCTACAGCCGGGAGTGGGCAGGGAAATGAAGCAGGGCATGATGGGAAAGCTGGCAGTAGTAAGCTGGGGCTCAGAGGAAGGGGCCAAGCCCCGTCACTTGGCACATATGAAAACTAAACCAGACGGATGGAAAACATCCCCTTGGGGACGACCCCGCCCCAGCCCATTGGGGATTGACTAAGGCAGGG
>NW_020664778.1:657626-691728 GCF_002925995.2 Terrapene triunguis
GGGGGGGGGGGGGGGGGGGGGGGGGGGGGGGGGGGGGTGCAGGCTCTGGGAGGGAGTTTGAAGACCGAAGGGGGTATGTGGGAAGGGGGAGGGGGTGCAGGCTCCGGGAGGGAGTTTGGGGGTGGGAGGGAGTATGTGGGGAGGAGGTGCAGGCTCTAGGAGGGAGTTTGGGGGCGGGAAGGGGTATGTGGGTGCAGGCTCTGGGAAGCGGTCAGGGGTGTGGCGCTTACCTGGGGCTCCAAGGCGGGGCGGGCCGGGGGGGCCTCCCCGTGCTGCTGCCCCCAGGCACCGCCCCCGCAGTGTCCCATTGGCTGCAGGGGCGCTCGGGGTGGGGTCAGCGCGCGGAGGCACAGCCCCGCCCCGCCCTGGGGCCACAGGGAGGGGCTGGCAGAGATGTGGAGCTGCCGGGGCCCCGGGCCATTGTAAATCTCCTGCGGGGGGAGCGTCTGGGGGCAGCAGGTGGGGCCAAGGGAGAGACCCGGCCCCAAAACTGCTGGAGTCCCGCGGACCACACTGGGGAGGTTCGCGGGCCGCAGATGGCCCGCGGGCCGAGAGTTTGACACCCCTGCGGTAAGGGCTGCCACGCGTCAGGCTCCAGTAGTGCAAAGCACGTGCCAGTTACTACGAGGCTGTTGGTAACTCGGGGAGGACGACTGAGACTCCTTACAGGAAAGTGACGCCAGAACAGAAACTCTGTAGGTTGCGAGCGCTTCCGCTGGGTTTGTACCAGGCCTAGCACAATGGGGCCCGGAGCATGAGCGGGGCCCCCCC
This sequence comes from Terrapene triunguis, assembly GCF_002925995.2. Classification (NCBI taxonomy): domain Eukaryota; kingdom Metazoa; phylum Chordata; order Testudines; family Emydidae; genus Terrapene; species Terrapene triunguis. The sequence goes on from NW_020664778.1 coordinate 658,398, forward strand.
ATTATGTTGCATCACAGCTGGGCCCTGAAGCAAAACCTCCCACACGAGCGCCTCCTAAATGTAAACATTGGTCTCATTTTGCAATGACCCTTTTCTCTGCAACAGACCCAATGAAAACCCCGGCGCCAGACACCCCTAAACCCCGTGGCGGTTCTGATCCTGGTGCAAATAGCCCAGCTCAGTCTCTGCTGAACGGGCCGTCATAGTGCCCCTGAGATCTTTTGGAGCGTGCTCTTTATCTCTGAGTGGCACAAATACCGGCTTGGCTTCTAAGGGTTCCAGGTTCAAGTCCCAGTAGGGGACAGATAGTCTTACAGTTACCGTCAAGCAAAAACCACCTGGACCCATTGATTGATACAAAGCTCCTTGTCCACAGAAAAGCCTTTGTGTTTAAACAAATCTGGGCAGAGCAGGCTCCATCCAAGGCGTAACCAGGCGTGAGGCTCTAGGACCCCGCATGGAGATGCAGAGCTATGCTACTGACTTCCCGGTTGCTTGGAATTATACTTAGATTGGACGCTCCTGGGGGCAGGGACTGACTTGTTGTTCTGTCCATGCAGCGCCTAGCACATGGGGTCCTGGGGCATTAGCTGAGGCGAAGGCTCAGGAAGAAGGGGAGGAGTTAGACAGTGTGGATGTGGTGTGGGGGATACACAGGGGAGTCCCAGGATTTGCTATATAAACAAGGGCTGGAGCTGTAACCTGGTCCAAAGTTTGCTCAAGTCTGGGTGTGTGGAGCTCCAGTTTTCTGGCTCCTGCTCATGGAATTTGGGGCTGGATCAATGGGTTGGTGATGGCAAAATCTCCACGGCACCAGCGCAGGTTAACCCGGCTCAGTCACACTGATGATCTCTCTCTTTGGTACTTACATGGTCCCATCACTGTTAGCACCTGAGCACCTCAGTGTCTCTACTGCATGGTGGTGCAGCAGGGCGGGGCTGGTACCCTCCCCCCATTTTACAGATGGGGAAACTGAGGCACGGAGCGACTACAGCCCAGATCCTCAGGGGTAGTGAGTGAAATCAATGGGAATTAGGCACCTAAATTCCTTTGAGAAGCTGGGCCTCAGTGACTTGCCCATGTTAGGGGCATCGACAAGACCAGCAGAGAGCGGAAGCCGACCCCGTCCGATGGCTGCTGGCCTGGGCATGATTGGTTCTCGTTCCAGGCCATGTGAGACCCCAGCAGGGCGGTCGGCCTGCACGCGGCTGGCCTGGCACTGAGTGATCCCAGGCTTAGCCTGACCAGCTGCAAGGGAGGGATGGAGGCTCCAGAGAGCTTGAGTCACTCCTCGAACAGAACCACCCGCCCTGAGGGACAGGGATGGGCTCACAGGCTCATTCCACCATCCTCCCTGCTACGAGCCAGTTGCTTTGTCCTGGGTGACAGTCACGTCATCTGTTAGCCCTGGTACAGCGAGGCCTGGCTGTGAACCTGAGCGCCAGCACGTGCTGCGGGGCTCCCTGCTCTGCGCAGCGCGAGGGGGGAGTGCTCCTTAGCTGTCAGCTAGAATACCTGAGCAGGTGAGAGCAAGGAGGGTGAGGAGCCAGGACTCCTGGGTTCTACTCCTGTCTCTGTGTGACTGCAAGGAAACAAATTCACCTCTCCGTACCTCAGTTTCCCCATCTGTAAAATAGGCACAAGGATTCCTAATTTGGGGGGAGGGGGGAAGAGCTGCGCTAGTTTCCCAGTGTTTGTCGAGCACTTTGATCACCTGGCCTGGAAATGGGTTGTTCTGGGAAAGCTCCAGGCCAGTTTGGAGCAGCAGTGGCAGGATGTAAAAGCCGGAGTGTCTGGGAATGTTCTAGACAGGACCCGGGAGGATCTCTCAGCAAAGGGCCGCTCGGCTTTACTAGGGATCACCTGGAAACAAACACGGATTCCATGCGCCCTGGAACTTCGGGAGCTGGAACCTGGATCAAGAGCCAAAGTTTCTGGCTAGATTTTGAAGGATACCCCTCAAGCCCAATGGCTCCTCCTTATCCCAGTGACTGGCACCCAGCCTCCCCGTGGGCCCGAGGCTCCTCTCGCTGACCCTGGCGTAAATCAGGAGTAACTCCGCTCCATCAACGGCCCCCCACCTTGCACCGTGCATTGCCATGGTTCTCGCTTTGCACAGGTACACAGGATGCCTCAGTGGTCCAGGTGGTTGGGAATTAGGCCCTACACAGGGAAACGCCACCGGCCCTCGGCTCCCACCCCAGACCAGCAGCCCCCACTGGGACTTCGAGCTGGGCGCCGTAGCTGCTCTGGGGTGAGAGGCAGGTGTCTGCGGCCGTGGCCGGAGAAGTGGCTGTCTCCCTGGCACTCAGGAAAGCACAACAGGGCCGGGGGTGGGGACATTCTCGCTCTCCAGCCTGGACTTGCTTGTTTTGGAGGCGTTTGCAGAACATCTTGCACCGTTCCTGCTGGTTTGCTGCATGGCCAGGGCCTCCCCGGGGCCGCGGGCGAGGCCCTCCCGGCTCGAATGGGTTTGGCCTGTTGAGAAGACGCTGGCTGAACACTGCTGGCACTTCGGCGCCTGGAACGATTGAGGTGGCTGGGTGTGCAGGCTGCAGCCCTTCTCCCACCTCCACTGTGGCCATGACGCTCGGGTTGTGGGTCCACCCGCCTCCGTCCTTTGAGGCGACTCCCTGTCTCAGATCTTCACGTGCTGAAAGCCGAGGCAAAGCAGGCAGATTACAGAAGGCTGGGACGGAGACTGGGATACACTGGATTGACTTTAGCTCATAGGAAATCTCCCTGGCAGGGGACGGCGTCTGTGTATCTGTCTGTGCAGCACCTAGCGTACCTTGGGTGCGGATCGTTGGGAAACCCAAAGCAACGGCCTCAGCTAGTCAACGGGATCATGCAGGCACTGGCCACGCACTGGGATCTCTGTTGGCTGTGGGAGGGTGATGGTTACGTGGCGTCCCAGTGAGATTATCTTCCTGCAAAGATCATTTCCCTGGCTCGTCACTGGTCACCAGGAGGCTGGTGGGCCGAGACCTCTGTCCATCTCCCCCGCCCAGAACCGTCTGCTGTTACCTTGTTGTGACGAAGTGGGAATGTTCTTAATGTTTTCTCTGAATACTGTGTGGGTGCCTCAGTTTCCCCTATGCATTTCTCAAGTATCTAGGTGGTGGGATAAGGGGGTGTGATTGTTGCAGAGCCAGAGAGGGCCAGTGCGATGGTGCCTGCACAGAGAATGGCCGACACCCTGTCTCCTGGCAACTGATGGCCTGGGTCCTTCCCCTGCAAAGGTGCCAACTGAAGGTGTTGGAGAACAAAGGGATCAGGTGGCCTCCTGGCCCTGGAAAGAGACAAAGGCCAGAGGAGGGGCTGGAGAGTTTCAGTTTGGAGCTGGCTGGGGAAATGGAGGGCTGGGGTCTAAGCTCCCTGCCCCCCAAGATGGACCTGACTGAGGGGGTCCTGTTTTCTGTACCTACAAGCTCTGGTTTGGACTGTGTTCCTGTCATCTAATAAACCTTCTGTTTTACTGGCTGGGTGAGAGTCCCGGTGAATCGCAGAAAGTTGGGGGTGCAGGGCCCTGACTCCCCCACACTCCGTGACACTTGTGCTCCTTTGTCTGTCTGTCTCCAGCTGTCGGCTCTTGTCCGCTACTTACATATGTAGCTCTTCAGGCAGGCACTCTCTGTGTGCTCTGGTTGTACAGCGCCTAGCACAGCAGGGTTCTGGTCCATGCTGGGGCTCCTAGCGGCTGCCGCAATCCAAATAATTAATCCTGATCATTCTGCCGGAGCCAGGCAGATAATCCAACTCCACAGTCAGACCCAACTGCTAATCTGGACCCTATGAAAATGTCTCCCGTGCCACTGCCAGCCCCTCGGTCGTGGAGAGAGCTCCCAAAGGAGTGCCTGGCTGCAAGATACGACAGTGCTGAGCCTGGCATACAGACCTACCCAGAGGAGATGCCCGGACTGACACTGCAGAGTAGCGAGACCCGGGAGAGAGCAAGGAGGCCAAGGTGACCATGCGGGAGAGCTGCTCTGAGGGAAGGCTAGTTTTCCCCACATGGATCAGCTCAGTTAGGTGCTTTGCTGGGTTATTTCTGGGAGGTCCCCACAGATCAGGGTCGACATGTTGATTCTCAAGTTTGTTTGCTGGGCCTTTAATTTTCCCTTGACTTAAACATTCAGTCCTGGGCTAGCTATGCTTTACACAAAATTCAGTGACTGTGGAGGTTGGGATTCAGGAATAAATGGACCAATTCTGATTGACTGATTAGCAAGTAGAATGGACAGCATCAATGGCACCAGTTGTTTGTCTAATTATTTAGCTACCCACATGGCCCTCATCACTCTAGTATCTGAGCGTCTACTGGGGCAACGTATGTTTGTGATGGGTCTGAACCAAACCCAGGGGCGCCAGGTCTCATGATCTATTGCAAGCCCCGTGCTAGCTGGTGCTTTTCCTGAAGGTCTCAGCTCCGGCCCTCAGGCGACTATGGGAGGATTGCAGCTTTCATTTAAAAGAAAAAGTTTCTCCCCCTCGTGATTGCAGAGAAAAGCTTGAAAACGGGACCTGAGTGCCGCTCAAGGCTCAGGAAACAAGGCAAACAGAAAGATCCCAACATTTACGAGTCTTGCCGATCTCATGATTTTGGAGCCTTGGCTTGTACTTTGTGAACAAGTGAGGCTGGCCTTACCACAAACTCCCTACGTCCAAATGTGAGTACACAGCGGGCTGTCATAGTCAGTGGGGCCACTAGAGGGAGACAGGGTCCTGCCCACTCAGGGTACGTCTACACTGCCGTAGCTTTTGATCTAACTAGCTCAGGTTCGGGAGCAGTGAGGACCCAGCAGCACTGGCTTCAGTGCAGGCTAGCTGCCCGAATCATTACCCAGGGTTCCAGGAGGGCTGGTGCAGCCTGTACTGAAAACCCGCTGCCGCAGTTTTGCTGTTTTAGTACCTGAGCTAGCTAAATTAAAGCTCGCTCCAGTCCGTCTACACTAGCTCCAGTCACAGGCCCCGATTGCAGCGTAGACAGACACGAACCAAATGTGTTGTACAAACACTCTCCAACAGAGGGAAGGTTCAGAGCCAGCTTTGAACATGCTGGCCAGGCCCTGCCTGTCTGGGCCACGCCAAACCCTCGATCCAAGCACCTTTGATCTTTGGCACCATCTCTGTTTTTAACTTCCCCTCTCCGCTAAACGTCAATAGTGCTGGAATATTTCATCCCAGCTGGGTGTCGGTTACCCACGGTAACTGATATTTACCATTTCAAATCAGATCCTTTCATGCCCAGGTGCAGCCCCCTCCTCAATCATCTTGTCATGTGACCTTTTATCCTGGTGGTGGAGCTCAGCTGGAAAGACGCAGGGGCACTAGGAGTTTGCGAGGCTAGTGGCTGGTCCATTGAAAAGGATAAAAGTCTGCTATAGCTGCTTGCGAGTAGAGATGCTCTTTTAGTTCAAGTAGTAGTGAGTGGTTCATGCTCCTGCTGCCAGCCCCAGGAGGGTCAGTTACCCAGACAGCCTACGATGTGTTTTTAAAGCTGGGGCAGAAGATCACACAGGTCTGGTGAGAAGCCGGAGGCCAAGAAGGATGCAGAACACCAAAGGGGATCCTGACGGCCTGGGTAAGATATTCAGCGCTAGGATGGAAGAAAAGCCTCTCTAGTTCCAGGTAAGAGGTAGGTTCAGTCACCTTCTGGTCCCACAGCTGTGTGACCTTTGACCCCTCTCCACTACATGCTCTGTGGCTTGAGCCGTCTGATGTTTCAGGCTCACCTGGGCCGTCACGTGGGGGTTTTCTTGGCAAAACGTGAGTCAAGCAGACTGGCCCTGCTCCAGTGCAATTCTCACCTTTCATGCTCAACCTGCAGAGGGACTCTGCGCCAGAGGACTCCCCATGAAACACTCCCCATAGGGGAGGGGACGGGGAGCTGTCCCAGGCACCAGGGACTTCCAGAGCATGGGAGGCAGAAGTCTCTGCTGAGCAACCTTTGTTCTCTGCTTCCATCTAGCGGCCCCTGCATTAAGCACATGGGGAGCGAGGGACAAGCTAGGTGAGGATGAGCCTCACATCAGATCTCAGACCCTCCATGGTGGGAACCAGCCCCTCCCGTGCTCTGCAGCAATCAGAGCGCTCAGTTACATGGGGACATAATAAGGCAGGATGAAAACTAACTGCTGAGTCTCAGACACCTCCTCCCCCTCTCTGGGTTGTTTATTTCATCTCCTCCCCAAGCACAGGCTATGTCTACACGGCAGCTGTTGCACTGTAGCGTAGTCGCTTCGTAAAGGAACAGAAGGTTTTTTCCCCCCGTCACTGTAGTTAACCCCCCTCTCCCAGAGGTGGTAGCTAGGTCAACAGAATTCTTCTGCGAACTTCACCACGTGTACGCAGGGGTTAGGTCCATCGAACGACATCGCACGGGGTCGATCTGATTGTTGAGTGTAGACCAGCCTACAGATTCATAGGCCAGAAGGGACCATGGTGATATGGAGAAGGGACTATGCTACCTTGAAATTGTATGGAACCAGAGGGCGTCACAGGATGAGTGTTAAGCAAAACTGTATGAGGGGGGACGTTGTGGGACGAAGACAAAAAACACGGTGGGTGCACGCAGAGACGGAGGCTGGGATTTCGGGATGGAAACTCGGCTGGAATGTTGGCGGGGGTTGAATTGGAAGGGGCATCGGTTGGCGAAGGATCACAGAGAGGGTGGGGGGAACTAGACGGTGATGAGGAAAAGGAGAATCACTAGGGTGATATAAGATTTCCCGAGGGGAAGAAGGAGAAGGGACACTGAATGCTATTATGATGTTTCATCTGATTAAGTAAAAGTTCAGTGTTTTGGCAAAGCCAGAAGTCAGGGACATGTCGGTCAGGGTTTTTTTTTTAAGAGATCTGCAGGGCCCTCAAAACAGAGTTAGGATATTGACAGGCAAGGGTCTTGAGGGGAAGATTAATAGGGAACAAGGCTGTAGTCTCCAGAGACAGTGGTGTCGAACAAGGTGTGTGACACGGGGACGGTCAAGACAGTGATTGAGTCTGACCTCCTGTATCTCACAGGCCATAGAATTCCACCCCGTTACACCACTTCGACATCATCTGCACGTCTGATCACATATAAAGCGGATCCCTGCCGTGCCCCATCTCCAGAGGAGCAGCTGACAGAGGGAAGCAGGAAGATACCACAGGGTTAGGCTCCAGAGGGGCTGGGGCTTGATGAAGCTGCAGGTTCTTTGTTTCTGCCCTGCACCAGGCATACACCCACCCCAGTTTGTTTCCTCTTGTGCCTTCGCATTCCCTAGCCGCAGAGCTGGCAGCAGGGAGCCGAGAAAAGTTTACAGCCTAAATACACTTGGTTTTAGCCATATTTAAAATATATATATATATCAAATCATCCCCTCTACCAGATGGAATCAGAACTGCCCCACTGAGTGTCAGCAGCCCTACACTGCTAACAGCTAATGGAGAGTCTCCTTGAGCTCCAGCGGTTCTGTGCAGCTATGAGTGGTTGTGATCTGCAGTATAGTAACACCTGCGAATTCTTAGAAGGCTAAAGCTTGGGCACAATGGTGTCTTGTAAATCCGCCCCCATTTTAAAGCAAATACTAACATGTTGGGCCTCCAGCTAATCAGCAGAACCCACTTACGACCATTTCTTGCCCTTAGGCGGGTAATTGAAATGTGCTGTGTTTCTACTCAGAGTCTATTCAGGCTATAAAAATGAGGCAAAACCCCATGCGATTTCAGAGCTTAAGTGCTTCCAGCATTGCACTAGCTGGATTCAGGGCATCCAAGCACAGAGAGAGGGCAGCTCAGACAGGAAATCGTCTTAAACAGGAAGAGGACCCCGCGTTTAAAGGCCATAATATTTTCATTTCCCATTCCCTTCCGTTTGTAATTTATAACCCTGTCTCTGAAGCCATCTGTCTGCAGGGGAGCCTTCCAAACACATCTAGCAGAGCTGCCTCATAATTCACTGGATTCTTCTGCTTTCACAGCTTCAATTAATCCTACATTTCCTCTTCACAAGGACACGTGAACTTTGGCTTCCCAGAGCTGTTAGAACTCAGAGGTGGAATCCAAAGTCCTGGGAGAGACTCATCTGGCAGAGGCACTGGTTACTACCGTAGTACTAGCCGAGGGTAGGCAGATCTAATTTCCTAGACTGATAGAGTTTATAGCTAATAGGGGCCATTATGATCACCTACCGCTGACATGCTGCAGAACACCGGCCATCGATTTCACCGTGTGATTCCTGCTTCAAGCCCAGCATTTCTGGTTGGGCTACAGCGCATCTTCCAGAGACACACCCAGCCGTGAGCTAAAGCAAGGACGTCAAACTCATTTCCTGTGATGGGCCTGATCTGATACCTCACCACGTGAGCAGGGCACAGTCAGCAAGAGCTTTTAAAAAAGAACCAGCTAACGAGAAACTCTGCTGATCATTAATTACATTCATTCGGTTTGATGCTGCCTTGTCTTTGATTTGCCAGGTTGGAGTATCTACGTTCTCGCAGGTAGCTAAGCGCTCTTCAGTGCCAGTCCCCCTCCCATGGATACATATTGCTTCTGCCAGACTTACGCCTCGCCAGCACCTCTTAAACGCAACCAAGTGGGTCTACACCTGTCCGTGAGGTTTGCTGACTTGCTGTGTTGGCATCTGGACGTGTGATTTATAGAGCGAAGCAGCATGTTGTGCTCCAACTCCCCCATGTGGGCCCTGCTGGTGTGCACTATACGTTCCTTAGTGTGCAGAGATGTCATCCTATTTGAAACAGGAGCACATCGATACACACTAGCAGGGGGTTACAGCACCACATAGGTGTGCTCTACAAATCACTCCCCCATAGCGCGCACTCCAGGGCTGTGCAGACAAGCCCAAAGATTCATAGGAAGTCTCCAAGCTCAGTGAACTGTTCTGTTTGATACACCTGATTCAAAGACTTCAAGGAATGGAGAATCCATCATATCCCGTGGGAAGCTGGTCCAATGGCTAGTTCCCTAAAACTGGGCATGTCCAATGGCTAACCAATAAAACATTGCATCTTTTCCGTTTCAATTTGTCCCGCTTCAACTCCCAGCCATTGGCTCGTGTTGGGCCTTCGCCTGCTTAGACTAGAGCCCATTACCATCAGATAGCTGTTCCCAACCGCATTTGAGTTGCACAGGGTCCCCCCAGCTGTTGGGGGTCAAGCGAGGGAGCAGGGGTTGTGATGGGGCTCAGTGAGAATTCTGAGATGCACCCTGACCCTGACCCCTTTGAGAAGGACAGAGATCGTTTCCCCTCCCCTGCGGCAGAGCGGGAGCCCGGCTTCTGTAGAAATTGGTTCACGCCACATCATGCAGGGGGCTTCCTTTTAGACCAGGGGTTCTCAAACTGGGGGTCAGGACCCCTCAGGGGGTGACAAGGTGATTACATGGGGGGTCACGAGCGGTCAGCCTCCACCCCAAACCCCACTTTCTCTCCAGCATTTATAATGGTGTTAAATATAAAAAAGTGTTTTTAATTTATAAGGGGGGGTCGCACTCGGAGACTTCCTATGTGAAAGGGGGCACCAGTAAAAAAGTTTGAGAGTCACTGTTTTAGATGGAAGACAAGATTCTTCTCCATCGGGCTCTTTCCCCCCCAAGCCCAGCTCATTGGTGGGGGGCTGATGGAGCTCGTTTAGCTTGACTCTGAAGCACTAGGTATTAGCCATGACTAGTGGCAGGTACACTACACTTTGGGCACTAGTTGTCTGTGGCAAATCCAATAAACTGAGCACAGCAGAGGGGGTGGATTAATAGAGCCCAGGATGTCCAGCTAGTCGTTAGCAAGATAGTCATTATTGCTATTAGGACCAACTCTACCTTAGGTACTTACGTGACTCCCATTACAGCCAAGCACTTCCTAATCTCTGTATTGTATTTATTCTCACAACGTCCCCAGGTGGTAGGGCAGAACTACTATCCCCATTATACAGATGGGGAAACTGAGGAACGGAGACACTGTGACTTGCCCAAGGTCACACCTGGAGTCTGCAGCAGAGCAGCAAACTGAACCTGGGTCACTTACATTCCTGGCTAGTGCCCTCGCCACCAGACCATCCTTCCCACTGAGCTCCTAACGCTCACTGTAGCCGCAAAAGCAAAGTGCGCGTACTCCCTATTTCATTGTAGCAGGCCCTCAGAGCTGCGAGGGCTCGCCCACAGGCCGAGCTGAAGTACCCAGGCACAGCTGAAGATGGGGTGGCAGCCATGAGGCTGGATTTTCTGACCCCCATCCTACATCAGAAGCACCAGGGTTCTCTCACTCTTTCATTTCCTTCACGCTAGTTTTACAGTAATATTATTAAAGCCAGCCTCCGCCGGGCACTCAGCAAGCGGCAGGAACGTTCCTTAAGGCCACAAGAGGTCAGCTGGACGTGGGAATGAGCCTCCCCTACAGACAGCTCAGGGATCGGGGTAAGCAGTGAAGACCCACTTCTCATTCCTAGAATAGGCCCCCTCTGGAGCAGGGTCGAAGCCCATCAGCAGGGCTGCAAAGGAAGCTGCTGCGCTGCCCAGGCCATGCCTGTTCTGTGGTTAGAGGGTTTCCGCAGGGCTGCCCGTCCTAGCTCCTTTCCAGGAGCAATTCAAGCCCCCCGCACTGGAAATTCCTAGATAAATCCACACCAGGATCCAGCAAGCAGCATTCCCGGCCCCAAGGGGCTAATGGCGCTTTCAGTAAAGGGAAGCGGAAGCCGTGCTTTACAGCAAGCGTGTGAGAGCTGCTAGCCCAAGCAACAGAGTGGCCGGAGTAAAATTCCCTCTGAATAACTGGCCTGCTGCTGGTTAGCATCCTGCAATACGCTCGGGCACTGGCCCAGCCGCACTTACGTGCTTCATAGATTTTAAGGCTCAACCACTGGCCCCTCTGCTCAGGTGAGAAAGGGGCTGGTTAGCACTAGCGGTGGTGGGTTTGGCCTTTAGGAACAGAACAGAGCCACCAGCTCAGGGAACAGGACGTGGGATTTTAATCAAGGCAGTTGTGCCTTGTGCTGCTGGAAGCAGTAGCCGGAGTCAGATTGATATGAAGAGCCGCTGGGCAAGCATGCAGTGCGAGTCTCTTAACTACTGCACAAAAATGAAAGCCAAGCGAAATGAAACCAGCGAGCTGTATAGATCAACATGTAGCCCCGAGTCCTGCTAAATAGACTGTCTACACACTACAAAGATAAGTCTGCCGATGTTAGGTCGACTTACAGCCACTGCATTCATTACTGCAGTGCTGAAGTCCACACTGCCCTCCCGTGGGAGGTGCATGTCCTCACTGGGAGCAATTCCACCGCCTGCAGAGGGGCAGTGTGGGGGACAGAGCCAGGGCTCTCAGCACCCCCCCACCCCCACAGGGCTTCTCTCCTCCACTCTCCCACTGTGTCACCCGAACTACTCTGACACAAGCCCTCCGCCTCTCGTGGAGGTGGTTTTCTGATGCCGGCATAGCAGGGGAGTTCCATGGGCAGGAGGAGCATTTCCGTGTGTGCATCTCCACTGTGTTGTTGACAAAACCGTGTAGTATAGATAAGACCTTCGAAGATCAAAGGCTAGGAGGAAATCGCTGCACTAGTCCCCTTATCCCTAGGGGGGTTGGGGCATTACTACCACTGGGGGTTTTGCACTGCAAATGAGGACAGTGACAGTGCTCAAATCACAGGGCAGTAAGAGGCCAGTCGAGGAATCGTTTAGACTGTGAGCTCTTTGAGGCAGGGACCGCCAGTTGTTTGTACAGCACCTAACACCACAGGGCCCAGCCTGATTGCGGGGCTCACAGTCACCTCATCAACCCCTGGAAACAACATTGCAGGATTAATACAATCACTATCCTGGAGTCTACAGAGAGCGCTCACTTTCTGCTCCTCTAGGAGATCACATGCTTCCCTGGCAGAGGTGGAGGCTGCACTGGGGCATGACTAAGGGGGATAAAGCAGCAGCAGTGGGGGCCAGGAGAGAGGATTCAGATCTTCAGAGGGGGGCAGACAGTGGATCTCTTTGTGCATTTAAACGGCTCTTCCCTCACTGTGGCAAGAGAGGACACTCAAAGCGCTTTTACGGACCTGTAAAACATGCAGCTGATACGCACAGATGTCAGCCAGTTCTTACGGTCTTTGAAGCAGATTCACCCATCCCCAGGGGCTAGGGCTCTGCAAGACAGCTGGGCCAGGAGCACAGGGCCAGAGTTCTAGGGACCATACCTAGTGTACGCTCCACCAGCCTGTAAACTCCTGGGAGCAGGGACATGAATCATAGAATACCAGGGTTGGAAGGGGACCTCAGGAGGTCATCTAGTCCAACCTCCAACCTGGACAAGCCCAACGACATGCTACCTGCTTGGCACTAACTGATCCTCTACACAAAGAGAGTAACTTTTTTTTTTTTTTAAATGGAAATATCTTATCTCCTAGAACCGGAAGGGACCTTGAAAAGTCATCGAGTCCAGCCCCCTGCCTTCACTAGCAGGACCAAGTACTGATTTTGCCCCAGATCCCTAAGTGGCCCCCTCAAGGATTGAACTCACAACCCTGGGTTTAGCAGGCCAATGCTCAAACCACTGAGCTATCCCTCCTCCAAACTTCATCAATGGCTGTGTAAGCTATATGGACCCAACTGGTTGTGGTAACTGAACTCATAGGAACTTGCATCTGTGGAAGAACGAAGCTGAAAAGACAGACACTGCCTCACGCAGAGAGAGCTCACTGCGCCTTCTGTTTTGCCTTCACGTTCCATTTAAACTCTTCTCGAGCGTCAGCCACATTAACAATGGCTGAAAAGCATTTTCCACAACTACTCACACACAAGCCCTCCCTCGTGTTCCTCCTCCAACTCTAATCCCATGTTTCGAGTCCACACACCACTGAACACAGGACCTCCAACAGCAACATGCTTTAACAGCTGGTCTGATTTTAATTCTAACATATATACACATGTTGCGATAGTTACCACCATCATTTTGAATGTACTATCCTCCACATCACATTACGAGTTACTTAGTCAAGTGTTCCGAGTCGGCTTACGGGCTTTTCAAAGCCCAACGCCTTATTTGCAAACTTAATCCTTTAGAAGAGCGGAGCCCCGAGTGCAGCCCAATGCAATTTATGACTATCCTACAGACGTACAGCCTCAGACAGCACATCCCCAGCATGCATTGCTCCATCTCACTCAGAGCGGTCAGGCTGCTAGGCAGGCCAAGACTTGTCTCCATAGGCGGCAGCTCCATATTAAAACGAGGGCAGCTACAATTTGCTACATTTACAAGATAGGTGGGGTTCTCTGGCTCCAGGCAGATTTGCAATATGGCCATCAGCTGGGCCAAGTTCAGGCTCCCCCGGTTTACAGGGATCCCCTGGCTTTGATGAACACACACATCCCGTCAACAAGAATCACTCAGCAAGAGGACAGCAGAGTCCTCAGCTCAGCAATTCTGATTTCAGGTTTGAGTTTATACCAGGGAGACACTGCGATAATGGCAACATTTTTTGAATCAGTCTACTGCCAATTCACTAAGGCAGCACAACACTCCTGTAGCTCACATTAAAAGCCCCTCCCCTCAAAATAAATATATCAAGATTCTTGTAGAACCAGAATGTATGCTCCCCCCCACTCACTCACTCTCTCTCTCTCTCTCACACACACACACACACACACACACACACACACGGTACTGTCTTTAGGAGATACATGGCACAGATCTGGTCCAATATTGCCAGTGAAGGGTCAAACAGGGTCTGAAACTGAAGTCAGCATTTGGTTTTTTGGCATCTTATTGAGACGTGGCAGTCCATCTCACGATTCAGAAAGGAGAGCATGCCCAATTCACATGAAGTCATCCGAATCATTGCCATCCTGTGGGGAAGGGAAGAATGGAATTATTGAGATGCCAGTGTTCAACTTCCATTTTACAAAGATAAGATAGGTTGAAAGCCACTGGACTACACTTCCTTCATTTGCTGACCCCTAAAAAATGTCCAGTGGAGGTGCAGACCCCTTTAGAAATCTTAGACAGTCTGCAGATCCCCAGACTGAAAGCCGCTGGTGTAGTCAGCAGCCTCTCCCATCGTTTAAGGAAGTGGCTGAGTTTTTTCTGGTTTCGATACAAAGGCCATAAAATCAGCCCAGGCTTACTCAAAAGGCTCATGGTCAGAGTTCTGAAACTAACAAATCCCAAAGCTAGGTTCTTTGGGTTCTGTTGCTAACATTTCACATGTTGAATATAAGTATTCTCCTGTTCATTGAAGAAGAATGCCCCACTGAGAGATTTTCCCCTCTAACTCAAAGCCTAGGACCCAACCAGCCAACTGTATGGGATACAGATGAAATATAAAATCTGCAGTGCTTGCTAGCCATCCAGTAAATGGGCTCCACACGTTCCCAGTACAGCAGATCATCCATCCACATGTAACCCGGGAGGCAGGGGACTGGGGATTAAGCTCTGATAACCCCTGAACTGGTTACTTTAGTAACCTTTACCTATATCATGTGACTCGGGCCATGAAGTGGAGATCAGTCTCTTGCCAGCACTCCTGTGTATCAGCCCTTTGTGACCGTAACTTGAGCTGACCCCAGCTTAAAGGCACCAATCTGACAACACATGTGGCTTACACACAGAGAGGGGTGATGACCCCATACATGGGCATTTCCTCACAAGGCATGTCACTAACCAGACACAGCTTGCACATGCATAGCAGGAGGTGCCGCTGCTTAAACCCCATAGTTCTTTTTACCCAAGCATGCTTACCTGTGATCTGGAAACCAGCCAGAAGAGTCACCAAAAACCCCCACAAACCCATGAAAACCATAAACCTATCTCAAGCAGCTGCTGAGCCTCTGGGGATGTGATGGGTGAACAGATTTTAAATAAAGATTTGTGTCAGGCACTCTGAGCTCCTTGTTTGCCTAGAGATATCACCAATGCAACAGCAAGTGAGGGTACTTGCTTTCAGAGGAAGGATATCAGGCACAAAGCAAGAGCCCTAGTACGCACCAGGGAAACAATGCCTTCTTCACTCAGCTTAGGTCCTTACGTAACCCAGCTCCCATTCATCTCTCAGTGCTCATTTTCCTTATGCTTGCCCATGCTATCTCAGTCCTTGTCTCACTGCTTCGACTCCCAGCTCTGTCTCTCATAACATGCGGCTCCTAACACAAGATGCTCCCTTCTCTCCTCCTTCAAATCCACCTCTTCAAGCAATCTCAGCTGCCTCTCTATAGTCCCCTGGCCCTTCCTCTCCTGGTCTGTTGTCCCATGTCCTGGCTTCAGTTGGCCTTTAGATTGCCTACTCCTCAGGACAATGAGACACCCTTGGTTTAAGGGCTACGTACACGTTTAGTCACAGAGTAATACAAAGATAGGTGATTCCCCCAGCCCCAAGACAAACCAGACATTGGACTAAACAGGCAAAAGGACAAACAGAATTTCACTTAAAATTCTTACTCTCCTTTCGGTGGCTGTCCCACCATAGCACTCTGTGATCCTTCCCACACACAACTTCCTCACCTCTGCTGAGGAGCGGCTCTGAACGCAATCGCAGGGAATTCAGAGCAGCAGAGTGAGAGACTAGAGAGAAAAGAAAGGAGCGGATGTGCCCTTGGTCCGTTTAACATCTCTAGACTAGAGGACGTTACAGGAAAGAGACTCTCTTTCCCTGTAATCATGCAGCTCCCTTCTCCTTGGATTTTGTTCTGTAACTCCAATGGTAAGAGGGGGAGAACACATGGAACAATTCACCACGTGCAGCTACTGGGCTGAAACCTGCTTTCACATCCGTATCCTGTTACCCTGCTCTGATTCTTATTCAGGCCTCTGGAAGCAAGGTCTTCACAGGTGCCAGCCTCAACATACCTGATTGGAAGACATGTTCTCAGACTTCATTAGCGAAGAGTAGCTCCTGCAAGGGAAGAGAAATTATGCAGCAAGATGCATCTTTCAACGTACATTGTGAAACAGGGCAGAGTGCCTACAAGATTAGCCCTCCTGTGCTTCAGAGGGAATTCAAACACATCAGATCTCAACATTAGCTGGTCTTCCAAAGAACATACTCCGGCCCTAACTGAAGATTAAATGTACTGTGGGGAGCACAGACACCTTGGCACAAAAAACACAAGTCAGAGATGGACTATGGTGACCTCTTCTATCGACTAGGAGCCAGTGCATGGGTTTTCTACAACATTTGTTCTCCAGCTTTGTCCAGATATGCTACAAGCAAGATAACTAGTAAGGGGTTATAAAACCCTCTTTGCTTTAGGATTACTATAAAACTGGCTTGCGGATGGCCAAAGCAGCTCATGGGCAAGAGAGATGCTGTGAGCTGTAATCAATGTCCCCACCAGCACTCCCTCTTGCCTTCAGAAATTGAACTGGGACTCAGATGTCTCTGTGTTATTGCTCCTTTGAATTACTGAGTGCTCCAACAGGAGCTGTGGGGTCTAGGCTCCCCGAATTCCAGCCTCATGACCATCTAAACACACATTACTTACTATTTATTGTAACATTTTATATGTACAAAGCAGTCCTGGGATACCTTCTGGGTAAGACTGCTTATGGGTCCAGGTTTGTTTGGTACAGTCAGGGGGTTAACATATCTACCTTATCTACTCTTCACTCAAGGACCAACATGGCCACAAATGTTTCCTGCATGTCTACCGTCAGACCGGAAGATCAACGGGCTGTTCATCATGGTGCATTTACAGGAGTACATAATGCCTTTCACGTACACTAGGACTAATTTGTGTTTTTAAAAATCACTATTTGTGAAGTGCTTTGAAGCTTGACAAGCACTACATAGGCGTTGATTTTCACCAGAGCAATTCAGTGCTTTACAGATATAGTAGGCAATTATACCCATTTCACAGGGTTCAATGACTTGTCCAAGTTCAGACAGCAAGTTGGTGGCACAGGTGGGAAAAGAACCCAGGAATCCTGACTCCCAGCTCTACGAACTATTCCTCACTCCAGTTTCTATTAAGTGAATTGGGTGACTACATCTAATTCTCAAGACAAAGGCAAAGAAAGGGTTGCCAGGTACAGCAAATACTATTTCTTAAGACTGTACCAGTCTAAGACAGAACAGAGTACGAATGACTCAACAGGAACCTCACATGACTTGCCCTGATCGAAGTCTTGCTCCCACCACTGATAGGAAATACTCACAGTTAGAGTTAGTCACAGCCATTACTCACCTGAGATCTTCCATTTCTTTCTTTTTCTTCATTTCCTCCTTCTCTTTCCGTTTCATCTCTTGGATCTGGGCTTTTTTCTCGTTCCTCTCCTCTCTGTCCCGGGCTTCCTTCTCAGCGGCCAGGTCGGGGAAGCGCTCCACTTTGGTCTTCTCTAGCCTGTTCAGTATCTCATTCACCTTCTTCTCCACTGTCACTGTTCTCACCTTTGGGATGGAAAGAACTATAATCTTTATCAAAAATGCTTCCACCTTGCATTTCATTGAGAAAGAGACTTTACACACAGCGAAGTAAATACCAAAAAAAGGAGCATTTTCACCTTTACATGTGGCTCCTGAATCTCATTTAAACAGATGGCAAGTCATAGCCATCTGGTGCTGTTCAGTGGTCTGTGTGAAAAGAGCTGGGAACACGGTACAATCTCCGATGGGCACAAGAACACAAACCACTATCACTAATCGGTTTTCTTGGCTGCAGTCTCAGCAGAGAGGCCCAGGATTGACTGGATTGTGCAGAATGGTCATCCACCCAATCCTGAAGTGAGTCTCTGTGGACTAGGGCTGAGCATGTTGGCAAGGGAAGCTCATGTTGATACTGAGTGCGCTGTGCCTGTTCTGTGGACCACTGTCTTCAACCCTGCGCTTCCCAGTACTGGTTTGTGTTTTAACAAGCACTTTGCACTTCTACAGAGCCGGCCATCCAAGGATCTCCAACTAGTTTACAGACAAAAGTCTTAACACACCCAGGAAGATACAATCCCCATTCTCAAGACTGGAAAATTCAGGCACCAATGGCCTGAGTCAAAACCTGTTGAAGTCCATGCGAGTGCATTGACTTCAGAGGGCTTTGGATCAGGGCCCCAAGACATTAAATAGCTTCCGCAAAGTCACACAGGAAATCTGTGGAAGAGCCAGAGGTGGACTCAGCTCCAAGACATGGGCCTTTGCCACGAGACGATCTTTCCTTCTCTCCCCTGACAACCGAGCTCTTTTTTACACCTGACCCTAGTGCTCTGGAAGTCAGTCTTTACGATTTCCTGGCAGGGTGCTCACCTGGGTGCCAAGAGAGAACTCTTCTCTGAACGCAAGTCTGACTGTTAGCAATTTTGAAAGTGACAACTAGATTCATATCTTAAGACTGGAAGTTCGTTCAACATTTAAAATGATGAAAATACCCAGATTTTACAGGAAAGAGGACCTGATGAAGTCTGATTTTCAAAACTTCCCACTTCCAGATGAAAGGGGGTCGCCTATTAAAAATGTTACCAGTCAGAAGTAAATCAGCCATCGATTAATGTTGTTACCAGGTCAGAGGGGCTTCAATCTTACTGAAGACAATAATCCAAGTGTAGTTGGAAATTCAAGCAGAAAGTGTATCTCTAGGTTTTTTGCCACCCCAAGGGGGGAATAAAAACAAAACAAAACAAAAAAAACCCCACCTCCGAGAGTGCAACTGCCAAAGCAAAAAAAACCCAACCAAACAAACAAAAAAACCCCACAAACCCTAAACCACCCGGAATGCTGCCCCTGGAATTGTGCCACCCCAACCACGTGATTGGTTTGCTGGTGCCTAGAGCCGGTCCTGCACTTGGATATTGTATATTGGCAATATTTTATAGTGGCCATAACTAATTACTCAGCTCTGTATCCCTCTTGTAACTTGTGCCTTCTTCCATGTGTTGTAGTGATTTTACTTTCTACAGGGGCTCTCAAACTTCATTGCACCATGACCCCTTTCTGACAACAAAAATTACGACATGACCCCAGGATGGGGGACCAAAGCTTGAGCCCACCCCAGCCCCACCGCCCCAGGTGGCCAAAGTCGAAGCCCAATGGCTTCAGCCCCAGGCAGGGGGCTTCTAACCTAAGCCCTGCTGCCCAGGGCTGAAGCCCTCGGGCTTCAGGTTCGGCTGGAGGGGCTCAGGCTTTGACACCGGGCCCCAGCAAGTCTAAGCCAGCCCTGGCGACCCCATTAAAATGGGGTCCCGACCCACTTTGGGGTTCCAACCCACAGTTTGAGAACTGTTGCTTTATTATATTCCGACACCCACGTGGAAACTTAGTTTAGCCCACCAAAAAACAGCTGGGATTTTCCCCATGCCCCTGGACCACAGCAGTTTCCCCTGCTTTAGAGCCCTTGCGTGAGAGACAGTATACTCAGCTCTCAATACCGGAGAAGGACAGTACTGAAGTCAGCTGGTGGGTTTCTTTGCAGCTGCACACCAAACACTTACATCCTTTTGTCTGTGAAACCCTATCTGTCCCACGTCCATGTCAGCCGTTTTCTTCAGGTTGGTCCATGGCGTGTACACCACATTGATGTTGTTCATTTTGCAGCCTACAGAGCAGTAAGGGGGGAAAGGAGAGTTCTTATATCAAAGGATCAAAAGGGGGAAACATTTCTATTCTCCCTCCCCACCCTGAACCTTCTGACGAGCTGTCTCCACAATCAGCCAGAGTCATGTTGTGTTACATAGCTCCTAGTTGTAAGGATCTGTCCTCGTCCTCCTCTCTGAAGTAACAGCATTGCAATGGAACAGAAGGACATTGCGGTACCGCGTTCTGTGGCAGCAAGGGCCAAAGCAGTGTTAACGAACTCCAGATGGAGTCTGGCTTTGCCAGAAGGCTGCCTGCTACAAAGAGGGCCTCAAGTGGGCATTAGAGGGAAAATGCCAAGACCCCTTTTGGCTCATACAGTGATTTAGAGGCACCGTCAGGAATCAGGAGATTAAAGTTTTAGTATGAAAATATCAGCAACAGCACCAGCTGTTGCAAGTGAGATCTGTTTCCCATGAAAACAGCAAGCTATGAAGTGCACTTACACTTAACATTCTTCTGACATCAAAAACAAGACGTTTCAGTAATTTGGAATGGAAAGCCCAGGCTGGGATGATTTAGTTGGGGATTGGTCCTGCTTTGAGCAGGGGGTTGGACTAGATACCTCCTGAGGTCCCTTCTAACCCTGATATTCTATGATTCTATGAATAGACACCCCCCCACACACACACCCCTTGTTCACAGTCCCTTAATCTCCATAGGAGACTCGCCAATTTCAATAGTAAATGTTACCTTGAATGCTATTGGCCTTCACTAGATGGGCGCAGTCTATCAAAACTTCTTTGGGAATATCATCCACTGTCTGCCCCTAAAGCAGACCAAGGAAATATGAGTGGTTTACTGGGCCATTTGAGGGGGCAATATGGGAGTTATGAACACCACACCAACAGTGCACTTGGACCATGCTATCCAAACACAGGTATGAGCCCCTGCATTACAAACACAGCTTATAATGCTTTACACTTCTATAGCACCTACCAGCCAAGGATTTCAAACCACTTTACAAACGGCTTTGCCGCTATACCCCTCAGAGGTATTAGCCCCCTCTTACTGAAAGGGGAATGAGGTAGAGATAGAATGATTAGTCCTAGATCTCACAAATCCATGGCAGAGACAGGAGCTGTGTTCCCTCAAAGCTGCATGGTTGCCCAGGAGTGAATCAAATACCGCGCACACCAGGGGGTGTGTGTTCAGGTCCCCTCCCCGTGCTGCTCTGCAGCCAGGTTGCTCCTGCCCTCTGCCTTGGAGCCCCTGGCCAGCTGTTCCCGGGACCCTCCTGCGTGATGTGCAGAGTGGGGGGGAGGGAGAAGAGGGAGAGAAAGGGGGACTGATGTCAGGGTGTCCCCCTCCCCCACCTGCCCATGTACCCCATCTCTGCAGAGCAGGGGAGCGGGGACAGAGCTCAGGAGCAGGAGAGCTGCTGCAGTCTGAACAAGGAGCTTTCTGGTGAGTGCCTTAAAGAGACAGCACACGGTCTCTCATAGACTTCCCCAGCATCCAGCGCGCGCACACACACACACACACACACACACACACACTGTCTCTTTCACACTCACCTCCCAGCACATACTTGTGTTGTCGTCACTTCTTGGTACTTCCTGCAGTGCACATATAGTCTCGGTAATTTTATTCTTTCAAAATGCTGTTATTTGTGGTTTTATTTCTCTCTTATGCTTAAATTGAATTCTTTGAGTAGTGAGTTCTAAAATGCCAAACCTGTCCTGGCTGGAGGAATTATCCCTATGGTAACTTTTTAAAAATATATATTATAGCTCGGTTTTTTGTTTCTACTGGCAGCACACATCCACACATCACCTCGATATTGGTGCACATAACAAAGTTCATTCCGCACACTGATGGAAAAAGTTAGACGGAACATTGGTCAGGCACTGTACTCAGATGATGAGACTTCCAGTTTTGTCCTATATTTTGTTGTACCCTCTCCCCTGCCCTTCCTAGGTTGCATACTAACATATGCCCAAGTTCCACTACACACCTGCGCCCTTGCAGACCCCCATTAACATCAGGGGCACCGTGTGTGAGCAGGTGGGTCTATGCATCCAGAGCTCATAGTGGAATGGGAGCCTCAGATTGTAAGATCTTCAGGGCAGGTACCATGACTTCCTGTGTGTGTGGATGCCTAGCACAGGGGTAGGCAACCTATGGCATGCGTGCCAAAGGCGGCACGTGAGATGATTTTCAGTGGCACTCACACTGCCCGGGTCCTGGCCACCGGTCCGGGGGGCTCTGCATTTTAATTTAATTTTAAATGAAGCTTCTTAAACATTTTAAAACCTTAGTTACTTTACATACAACAATAGCTTAGTTCTATATTATAGACTTATAGAAAGAGAACTTCTAAAACTGTTTAAATGTATTACTGGCACACGAAACCTTAAATTAGAGTGAATAAATGAAGACTCGGCACACCACTTCTGAAAGGTTGCCGACCCCTGGCCTAGCATATTATGTGCATCTTCAGAACACAAATTCTCCCACATATAGGTGTAGAATCTCAATAAATATTGGAGGCAAAAAACCCTCCTAAACCCGGGAGAACTAGACTTAACATTTCTGAAAGTTCTAGTGTTCAAAATAAGCACAGAAAACCAACTCCTGAAAAAATATTTTCTGGAAATATGAGGATACAAACCCAATTTTTAAGAAATCTTTTGCAGGTCTGTGTTATACCAGTACATACTTGTTTAACTGCACCAGGATTCTGAGATTACCTTGTGTAGTCGGAGGTACACGTGTGCAGAGGAGAGCTTATCCACATGAAACCTACAGAATACAAAGGCACATTTAGCAGAGGGTCACTTGCTCTGAAATAAATGCTACAATAGTTTGTCATAACAGACTAGTAGTCCCATGGGTAAAAGCATTAAAATAAATTCTGAACATGCATATTTGACAGCATTCAACAGAATTGTTACAGCTTATCAGGTGTTTCAATCTTTGAGCAAATATTCACCCATCTTTAAGAGGAGGAAATTGAAAAGCTAAAGGAAGCGGTCACTTAAAAACCTTGTATTTTCTCTGAAACATAATATACTCAGACAACATTAACAGAAAGATCTTATGATAAGATATTGCTATTTGCTCCCTCTAGTGATTCCTATGGAAATGGCATAGATATCTACCCTAACTACATCAGTTAACTAATTATGTGAGAGAAACAAATTAGTATAGCACTATAGCAAAGCGTGTTATTAAAAGTGACAGTTATGCTAACAAGATCTAAGGATCTCCCATAATAATAATAATATATGGAGATATCCTATCTCCTAGAACTAGAAGGGACCTCGAAAGGTCATCCAGTCCAGCCCCCTGCCTTCACTAGCAGGACCAAGTACTGATTTTGCCCCAGATCCCTAAGTGGCCCCCTCAAGGATTGAACTCACAACCCTGGGTTTAGCAGGCCAATGCTCAAACCACTGAGCTATCCCTCCCCCCTCCATCATGGGCTATGTCTACACTGCAATAAAACACTCACAGCTGGCCCATGTCAGCTGACTTGGGCTCCAGAGTTATAAAATTTCAGTGGAGATGTCCAGGCTCGGGCAGGAACCTAGGCTCTGGAGCCCTGCGATATCTATACGGCAATTTTACAGCCCTGCAGTCCAAGCCCCGCAAGCCCAAGACAGCTGACACAGGCCAGCCGCGGGCGTTTTACGGCAGGGTATACATGCTCCTAGAGTCTTACCATCCTCAATTTTCAGAGCAAGTGCAAGAAAAGCAGAGGCAGCGCATGCGTCTTACACACTAGCTCCACCAATATGCCTCAATCCACCCCCAAAAAGCCCATCTCTAGGAACGAGACGGGAGGACAGTCTATATGGCCCACTCAATGAATTAGCCTCTCGGCTGAAATGGCTAACAAGGAAGCAAGTATCAATTAAGATGATGGGGTTTGTATGTGGAAGCTTGTCTACGGAGATATCTGGCCCATTCCATATATCATCTAACAGCTTTACAAGGCCCCAAGCAAATTTGGCCACTGCCAACATAGAAAATTTGTTAAGGATTAACACAGACAGTAATCAATGGCATATTTGAACATAAGAACGGCCAGACTGGGTCAGATCAAAGGTCCATCAAGCCCAGTATCCTGTCTGCCGACAGTGGCCAATGGCAGGTGCCCGAAAGGGAACGAACAGACAGGTAATCATCAAGTGATCCATCCCGTCACCCAATCCCAGCTTCTGGCAAACAGAGGCTAGGGACACCAACCCTGCCCATCCTGGCTAATAGATTCATGGACGATAGGTCCATCAATGGCTATCTAGCTCCCTTTTGAACCCTGTTATAGTATTGGCATGGAGTTCCAGAGGCTGACAGTGTGTTGCATGAAAAAAATACTTTCTTGTGTTTGTTTTAAACCTGCTACCTATTAATTTCATTTGGTGGCCCCTTGTTCTTGTATTATGAGAAGGAGTAAATAACACTTCCTTATTTACTTTCTCTATACCAGTCATGATTTTATAACAGTGAGCTGCAGCTATTGTAGCTAACAGTGAGTTGTCCTAACTGCCCCTCTCTGATTATTTCCTGTTCCATGTAGGGGGACCAAAACTACGTCAACATGTGTGGTAAAGAGCAGTGCCCGTAGCCACCCCTGCACATGCGACCAGTTAGGTCTGCTTACGTTATGCATAGCTCTTGCCTCTCATGATTCTGAGAGTCGTTCAAGCTCAACTCATGGAGCCAGAACGAAGGCAAGAGCTGAGACAGGAGGACAGGGAATATTTCACTCTGCCAGGCAGCGTGTGAATACAGTAGACATGATGGTGACATTGTGTATATACATGTACAAGAAGAAATCAGACAAAGGGATTGGGCTGGAGATCGAGCATGCTCCTGTGGAGAGGATACTGATCTGGGGGTCAGGAGACCTCGGTTCTATTCTCATCACTGTCCCTGATCTGCCATGTGACTTGGGACACGTTATTTCACCTCTGTGCCTGTCTCCGCTATCACTAGGGCCCTACCAAATTCACGGCCATGAAAAACTCATCACGAACCATGAAATCTGGTCTCCTCCCGTGAAATCTGGTATTTTGTGTGCTTTTATCCTATATTGTATATATTTCATGGGGGAGACCAGCGTTTCTCAAATTAGGGGTCCTGACCCAAAAGGGAGTTGCAGGGGGGTCACAAGGTTATTTTTATTTTATTTTTTTTGGGGGGAGGGGGAAGGTCATGGTTTTGCCACCCTTACTTCTGCGCTGACTTCAGAGCTGGGCAACCGGAGAGTGGCGGCTGTTGGCTGGGCCCCCAGCTTTGAAGGCAGCGCCCCAGCTTTGAAGGCAGCGCAGAAGTAAGTGTGACAATACCATACAATGCCACCCTTCTGTGCTACTGCCTTCAGAGCTGGGCGGCTGGAGAGTGGTGGCTGCTGACTGAGGGCCCCGCTCTGCAGCAACAGTGCAGAAGTAAGGGTGACAATACCATACCATGCCATCCTTCCTTCCGCGCTGCCATTGGCGGAGGCTCTGCTTTCAGAGCTCAGATCCCGGCCAGCAGCTGCCGCTCTCTGGCTGCCCAGCTCTGAAGGCAGAAGTAAGAATAGCGGTACTGCAACCCCCCTACAATAACCTTGTGACCCCCGCCCACACAACTCCTTTTTGAGTCAGGACCCCCCTACAATTACAACACTGTGAATTTCAGATTTAAATAGCTGAAATCATGACATTTATGATTTTTTAAATCCTATGACCGTGAAATTAACCAAAATGGACCGTGAATTTGGTAGGGCCCTACCTATAACCCTTTACCTTGTCTGTTTAAAGTTCGCCTACACGGTTATTAAAGAACAGCTATTGCTGAATAACTTCACGTGTGGGCACACCTATTCCATGGAGGGAGGGACAGCTCAGTGGTTTGAGCATTGGCCTGCTAAACCCAGGGTTGTGAGTTCTATCCTTGAGGGGGCCACTTAGGGATCTGGGGCAAAATCAGTACTTGGTCCTGCTAGTGAAGGCAGGGGGCTGGACTCGATGACCTTTCAAGGTCCCTTCCAGTTCTATGACATAGGTATATCTCCATATATTATTATTATTATGTGCACACAAGCCATATTGCATTAACAACTCTTTGGGGGCAGGAACCAGCTCTTACTATGTGTGTGAGAAAGTACCTAGCACAGTGCGGCCCCAACCTCAGTTGGGACCTCTAGGTGTTATTCTACAGCCCTCCGTGACTGTGTTTGAACTCGTTAATATTCTGAATAGCACCTAGAGTAGCCAGAAGAGCACCAACACTGCCCCCCACTGAAGTTCACTATGAAGGGCGTTTCATTTCACAAGCATAAAGGATTTACACGGCTCTTTTCAGTACCTACCAAATATCTTCAGGCCAGCCATATTTTATGAGGTCTTCATCTGCAGGCATGAAAAAAAGAATACTGAGCAAAGAAGGATACTTCCCCCAGCAGCCAACCAAACTGCCCACTGAGACACTGGCAATGAGGGGAAATGATTGCTAAGATCAAGAGTGTTTGCACCACAGTATGGCACCTGGAGAGTGAGATTGATGGAACCTCAAATAGGGCCTGAAACACACAGTGCTCTTGGGCACAAAGGTGCTAAGGCCAAGACTCTGAACATTTCTAATTTCTATCCCTTTTCCTCCACTCCAGTCTCAGGTTGTTGTTGTTTTTTTAATTGGGAGACACTGATCTTTGCATAAATGTCAAATGTAGGAGATTTTCAAGAGGGCAGTTCCCAAGATAAAAGCACCAACTCTCTTCAATTGAAGTGCTAATTTTGGTTTTGCCTCAAGTACTGAATGGCAAGCAGTGACATGAAATGAAGCAAGACTGTACCCTGGTTTGTTGGAAGAGGACACAGCAACAGAAAACCTATTTTAGTTGAAGAACAGTAACTCAAGATGGTAAAAACTGACCAATTATGCAGGGAACAATGAAACCAACTAAATAAAATGCTGTCAAACCATGCTAGGCTTCTACCATTGTTTCCTTGACCATTTTATAGCCTGACAAAAAGCCCAGAGTGCCCACTGACTTCAGATTAAGTCCACGGACAGCTTCCCCTCTCACCAACCCCCGACAATGGTATAAAGTAATGCTACAGACTACATAAGGAGTTAGTGTATAGCATAATTTGCAAAGCAGCTATCAGGAAAAATCTGCCTTCAAACAATGCAGTAAAATCAAAGAGGAAAATTAAGAAACAAGGTTAAAAAAGGCAAAAAAAAAAAAAAAAAAGCAAATCCCAACCTATCAAGCCTTGCCCAAGTATTTTCATGTACTTACTTTCATATTTATCTTTTCCCATGTAAATGCTGTAAACAGCGGGAACAACTGAGGGATAGAAAGAGGACACACATTAAAAGGGGTTTCAGACAAAACTGTGCCCAGAGGTACTGACAAACACACCATCTATGTCTCCGAACATCTAATCCACCCCATTCCCTTCCCAGGGGCCAGGGCAAGATTGAGTCACTTTAAAAAGTCATAGAGAACAAACAACCAGGTTTCCATCAGTTCCCTTGGAAGACTCGTCAGCAGTTCGACAGTCCTCGGGGCAAGACACTTCATGAGGTTCGGGCTCACTTTCGCTTTATATAATTAAAGGAGGGTGCAGTCCTGTCATCCCAGCGTAGGACTGGGAGTCAAAAATTCCCAAGCTCTATTCGCAGCTCTGATGCTGACCCCCTTTGTGGCCTTCGACAAGTCACCTACATTCTTGAAGCATCCTACCTAATTCCTCTCTCTTCTTGTGTCCCCACACCCACCACTCTGCCTAGACATCCGTATCATGCCATTCTGGGAAAAACTGGACAGCTCTCTCATAACTCCCCCAGCAAGGGACAGCGCAGATTAAGACAGGCAGGGGAACAAGAGGGGCAATATACTTTGGGATATACAACTGTAGAGAAAATTGAGAGGAAGAACCACTGCCTAACCATGTTATACAGACAGTTAGGTGGTCCCTTATATATGGCAACACAGAGTCACAACCTCAGTAGCAAAAAGAAAGTTATGTGCAAGCCTAGGTCACTGGCCAGGGTGACACATGGTTAGTTTCCATGATTACTGAGTAAAAACCATACTGTGTGTGGACATAAACAGTACTTGGAGCCAGCCAAATTATCAACTGCTTACAAACTCAGAAATTACAGTAAACAGGGATTAAACTTCTAGTTTATATTGATGGAAATAAAAACATATCCATGTCTCAGTGTCAATATAACACTGAGTCCAGATTTTTATTGGATAGCTACAAAGAAGATACAGGAATTAGAGAAATCTGCTGAACCATCAAGACAGGAGTTTCATGCGACGGTGACCTAGTCTCTGAAAAACAGAGAATGGAAGTCAGCATGGTGAGAAGCTACATGGAGGAGGCAGTGTAGAGAAAAGTCTCCTTTAGAAACGGGGGGCCTGATCCCACACCAGTTGGAGTAGCTCCATGGAAAGAAAGGCTACTTACATATATGGCACATACAATGGTGGTAAAATCAACCATATCTCACATACTATGAATCAGTCCCTTTGGGGAACTTTTAGTGACCTGGGATGGTTTCGGGAAAATGAAGTCAAGCCTGCCACAATGCTACAGGAATGGATTAGATGACCTAGCAGCAGATCCCTTTCAACTTATATGATCTGATACACTTGGAAATTAATGGACGATGTTTTAAATAACTCGCAAGAGGTTATTGTTTTCTCTCTAATTCTGGCCACTTAAGACTTAAGTATGAGATCACTAGAATCCCCTTGATCACAGCTTTTCAAATTGTGAAGTGCGGCCTCCTGAGGCGGCACAACAAGGTTATCGGTGGTAGGAGTACTTGATGTGAAGTAGAACATTCCTGCATCCTTTCCACTTTCCAAGGAACAGGAGTCAGGGGAGACAGAGCCTCTCCACAGGTAGAAGCAGTGGCATAGGGTGACCAGATGTCCCGATTTTATAGGGCCAGTCCCGATTTTTGGGTCTTTTTCTTATATAGGCTCCTATTACCTCCCCTCCCCCCCGGTCCCGATTTTTCACACTTGCTGTCTGGTCACCCTACAGTGGCAGCAGTGGCTAGTGCACAAGGGGACAGGTTGGCAAGCCTGCCCCTGCAGTGTCTGTTACTGTCCCACCTCTCAGCTCACATCCTGCTTTCACATGCCGGGCCCATGGCAGAAGGCAGTGGAGGAAGCAGCTAGAGCCAGTGAGTGGAGTCAGCAGGTGCAGTCTAGTAGAGGTCTGGGGGGGAAACAGGGGAGACACAAGGCTGTGGCTGCAAGAGGGAGCAGTAGGCTGGGACGGTCAGAGCAAGGAGCCTGGGGGAAGGAGGAGGCATACATGAGATATGAAGCTCTGAAGGGAGGCACAGCAACAAAGTTTGGGAACCTCTGCTCTCGACAGAACTATAGCTCCATTTATGTACAGTGGCATTAGAGGGGTTGGGGAGAGGGTAAGACATCCTCAAACTGCAAAGGGTTTTCAAAGACAGTGATCCTGTGGTTCTATCACCAAACCAACGAGCAGCAAAAGAGCACCTAATTGGCAAAGAAGTGCCAGTACTCAGGAGCTGCTAGTTAGAAGACCCTGGGACCCACTTCAGGCTTGTGTAGTCGGTGCCCTAAAAAGCCAGGAAACCCAGCACTCACTTTTGAGCACCCAGCAGCTGCCTGCACATCAGTAGAAAATGGCTACACTTCAGTGTTGGATTGAGTGATGTTCATGTATCAGTTTGCTGCATTTGTAACGTGCTTTGAAATCCTCTAAGGGATGAAAGGTGCGATAGAAATGAAAAGCTTTTCCTCCAGTCCAGAGAACATAAAGAAGAAGAATCACAAGAAACAAACAAGGTTATACTCAGATCACTAAAAGGTCAGAGGGATAAAACCAAGAGAGGAAGAATGGAGAAAAGATGTATAGTTAAGATGTTCCATCCCAAGAGAAAAATAAAAGAGGAAGAGTGAACAAGATGAGGCTGTGAAGGTCTTAAATTCCTGAACGTAGGGTTTTTTGGAGGGCATGTTAAAACCACCACCAAAGCTCAAAAAAAGTTAAGCACATACAGGTTGGTGACATGACTAGGGCTAGAAGCAGGGCACTTTTTTGTGGTACAGTAGAACCTAGGAGTTATGAACAACCTCGATTCCTGAAGTGTTCCTAACACTGAACAACACATTATGGTTGTTCTTTCAAAAGTTTACAACTGAACATTGACTTAATACAGCTTTGAAACTTTATTATGCCGAAGAAAAATGCAGCTTTTAACCATCTTAATTTAAATGAAACAAAAACAGAAACAGTTTCCTTAGCTTGTCAAACCTTTTTTTTATTATTTTTAACTCCCCTCCCCTTTTTAGTAGTTTACGTTTAACTCAGTACTGTACTGTATTTACTTTTTTTTTTTTTTTGGTGTTTACTGCTGCCTGACTGTGTACTTCCAGTTCCAAATGAGGTGTGTGGTTGACTGGTCAGTTTGTAACTCTGGTGTTCCTAACTTTGAGGTTCTACTGTACTTTCCTCATGATGAACCAATCCCGCCCACCCACACCGCACTAAAATTTGGATTTCACCTGGTCTGTTATGAAGCCCCAATCTTTGTACATGGGCTTGTAGAAAGCATTCGTTTAAAAAGTAGTAAGAAATAGAGACACTGTATGTATTATCCCTCTCCCCTACCCTTCATAGTACATTGGACTCAAAGACCCTGGCCACTACTTATGTCCATTCAGTGCGACTGGCTTTAGCAACGACAGGAACCCTAGTGCAAAGGGCTCTTAGCTGCAGTCACCGTTTTAAACGCTACTATCTAACCCTGCTAAGAACAGGTCTACCTGACATGGTAGTTAAGACAATGACAGCAACCCATCAGCACTAGGGCTTCCCGGTGTTTTTAATATCAACATTTTAGAAGTTTCCTTGAACATACCCAGGACCTCAGACTGTAAGCTCTGTGCGGCAGGGGCTCTGTCTTCCTTCATACCTGGACACTACCACAGTGATACGTTTTTAAGGGAAGAGACAGCATCTGCTTAGGTTCGTGTATTGCTACAGGACCAACGGCCCACAAGCCAGGGAAAATGCAAAGCGAAACTCTGGAAAGCTTTCCTAACAGCAGGATGGAGGAGATAGTCAAATTCTCTTCCTGGGGTCAGGGTGGGAGCCCCATTGCTTTGTTATGGCGATGGATCACTAGACTGGATGCAGTCCAAGAACACACCAGTGAGAACCACCCGGGGCTGGCTGCCCCTTGGGAAGGGAGATGTGGGCAGGACGGGCACCAACCCATCCTGCTTATGTGGTTCGAGGGCAGGCAGCCTGAACAGACTGGGTGATGCACGAGGGCGGGTGGGGAAGATCATGAATGACCCCTAGGGAGAAAGGGAGCCCCCAGGGCACGGTGGGTGGGAGAGAAACACCCTCCCCCCGGGAAGGTGGGGGGAGGGGCGCCCTGTTCTTGCACGAAAGGAGCAGCGGATGCCCGAGGGTGGAAGAGGTGGCGGGCAGGGAGGGAGGCCCGGTGTTTGCGGGGAAGCAGGGAAGGGCTAGGCAGCCAGCTGATGCTGCAGGGGCTGTCCGGGGCCCCGAGGGGCATGGACACGGGGGGGGGGGCGAGCGAACTTCCGGTGGGGGGCAATGGCGCCCATGGGGGGCGGCGGGGCCCTCAAGGGAGGTAGGAGGGCGCCCCGAGGCGGGGTGGAGAAGGCCCGAGGGGGGCGCGGCGTGCGGGGCTGGGGGGAACTAGGGGGCCCGAGGGGGAGGGGCTGGCGGCGCCGGGGGCTCACCGCTGGAGGTGAAGTAGAACACCATGGCGGCGGCGCTGGCTGAGTCCCGGCTCCTCGGCCGGCCCGCCCGGGCTGCTCCCGGCTCCGCGGCCCGCTCCCGGCGCTAGGACACTCGTCGCTCCCCGACTTCCGGCCGGATTCCGGAACCCGCGCACCGGAAACGGAAACGCTCGCGCAAACCGCCGAGTGGAGCGCGTGCGCCAAGCAGAGGCGAGGCGTCCTCCTGCGCGCATGCGCCGCCCTCAGAACTCAATTAGCGGGGGGGGGGAAGAGTAGGCGAACTGTGCGCATGCGCAGCTCTGTGACCTGGGCGGTGCGGGAACTGTTGCTGTAGTAGCTTGTGCGCATGCGGGTTGCAGTTTTTTTTTGCAAACATGGCTATTAGTTGGTTGACCGGTACCCGGCCCTGGCAGTTCTTGTAGGCGATGGCGCTGTGGTTAGCACACAGACCTGGTGGGCTTGCAGCTCCGGTCCTGTGGCACCTTGGCCACTGCTGGGGGCATTTAATGTTGCATTGGTGCAAATTTCTCTAATGTACACCAGGAGGGGGTTAGTGCCTCTCTCTGGAGGACTTAGCCCCTGGTGATGTGGGCCTATAGAAATGCCTATGCAAACTTTATATTATAAATTCCTTTGGGTAGGGACTGTTGTTTTACTATGTGCATGTAGAGTGAGCAGCACAATGAGGCCATAGCCCATGAGAGAGGCTCGTAGGCACTAATAGTGATTATGATAATCATAGAATGGTAAGACTGGACGGGACCTTGATAGGTCATCTAGTCCAGTCCCCTGCACTCATGGCAGGACTAAGTATTATCTAAACCATTTCTGACGGGTGTTTGTCTAACCTGCTCTTAAAAATCTCCAATGATGGAGATGCCACAACCTCTTTAGTATCAGAGGGGTAGCCGTGTTAGTCTGAATCTGTAAAAAGCAACCGAGGGTCCTGTGGCACCTTTAAGACTAACAGAAGTATTGGGAGCATAAGCTTTCGTGGGTAAGAACCTCACTTCTTCAGACTTGCATCTGAAGAAGTGAGGTTCTTACCCACGAAAGCTTATGCTCCCAATACTTCTGTTAGTCTCAAAGGTGCCACAGTAACCTCTTTAGGCAATTTATTCCAGTGCTTAACCACCCTGACAGTTAGGAAGTTTTGCCTAATGTCCAACTTAAACCTCCCTTGCTGCAATTTAAGCCCATTGCTTCTTGTCCTATCCTCAGAGGTTAAGAAAAACAATTTTTCTCCCTCCTCCTTGTAACAACCTTTTACGTACTTGAAAACTGTTATCACGTCCCCTCTCAGTCTTCTCTTTTCCAGACTAAACACACCCAGTTTTTTCATCTTCCCTCTTAGGTCATGTTTTGTAGACCTTTAATCATTTTTGTTGCTCTTCTCTGGACTCTCTCCAATTTGTCTGAAATATGGCGCCCAGAACTGGACACAATACTCCAAGTGAGGCCTAATCAGCACAGAGTAGAGTGGAAGAATTACTTCTCGTGTCTTGCTTACAACATTCCTGCTAATACATCTGTCAAGGCTGTATCCCCACTTTGAACTTTAGGGTACAAATGTAGGGGCCTGCATGAGGACTCCTAAGCTTATCTACCAGCTTAGCTTTGGTCCGCTGCCACCATCTCAAGAACTCCCTCCCTGGGAAGCCTTGAGAAACCTTTCACCAATTCCCTGGTGAACACAGATCCAAACCCCCTTGGATCTTAAAATAAGGAGAAATTAATCTGGTTCTTAAAAAAGAAGGCTTTTAATTAAAGAAAAAGGTAAAAATCATCTCTGTAAAATCAGTATGGAGAATACTTTACAGGGTAATCAAACTTAAAGAGCTCAGAGGACCCCCCTCTGTCTTAGGTTCAAAGTACAGCAAACAAAGATACACATTCTGGTAAAAAGGTACATTTACAAGTTGAGAAAACAAAGTAAATCTAAGACGCCTTGCCTGGCTTTTTACTTACAAGTTTGAAATAGGAGAGACTTGTTTAGAAAGATGGGGAGAACCTGGATTGATGTCTGGTCCCTCTCAGTCCCAAGAGCGAACCACCCCTTAAAACAAAGAGCACACACAAAAGC
>NW_020664778.1:692128-702410 GCF_002925995.2 Terrapene triunguis
ACCCGAGCTTCTTAACCCTTTACAGGTAAAAGGATTTGGAGTCTCTGGCCAGGAGGGATTCCATAGCACAGTACACAGGAGAGCTGCCACCTCTTATGACAACATCCTAGAATGATGTTTGCTTTTTTTGCAACAGCGTTACACTGTTGACTCATATTTAGCTTGTGATCCACTATGACCCCTAGACCCCTTTCTGTACTATTCCTTCCTAGGCAGTCATTTCACAGTTTGTATGTGTGCAACTGATTGTTCCTTCCTAAGTGGAGTACTTTGAATTTGTCCTTATTGAATTTCATCCTATTTACTTCAGACCATTTCTCCGGTTTGTCCAGATAATTTTGAATTTTAATCCTATCCTCCAAAGCACTTACAACCCCTCCCAGCTTGGTATCGTCCACAAACTTTATAAGTGTACTCTCTATGCCGATATCTAAATAATTGATGAAGATATTGAACAGAACCGGACCCAGAACTGATCCCTGCGGGACCCCACTCGTTATGTCCTTCCAGCTGGACTGTGAAGCACTGATAACTACTCTCTGGGAATGGTTTTCTAATCAGTTTTGCACCCACCTTATAGTGTATTATAATTCCCTTTTTACTTCTGCTGGGCCTTACTCTGTCTTGCGGTAGATCTCGGGGAATGCCCTGCCCCAGAGATTTTACAGTGGAATAAAACGAGCATATAAAGCAATATACAATTTTACGTACATGACAGAGAGCAGGGCTAGCTGACTGTATGAAAATGCTTGACCCTGTGTACACCTCAGTTTAATAGACAGTAACATAGTACAGTTGCACCCAGGCTACACATCTACTAAATAAAGTTGTCTCATGTAGATGGGGCCTGTTAGAATTAGGTTTTTTAAAAACAACAATTACATTTCACTCTTCAGCCCCTTACAAATTTCAGTCTGACACCATCTATGCCTCAGAGACAAGGTATGTGAGGTAATATCTTTTATTGGACCAATGTCTTTTGGTGAAAGAGACAAGCTTTTTAGCTGCACAGAGCTCGTCTCTTCTTCAGGTCTGGGAAATGGTGTTACAGATAAATACAAGATGGAACAAATTGTTTAGCATTAAGTAGTTAATACATACTCTAAGGGACAAGGTAATATCTTTTATTGGAGCAACTTCTGTTGGTGAGAGAGACAAGCTTTCGAGCTCTCACCAATAGAAGTTGGTCCAATAAGAGATATTACCTCACCTGTCTTGTCTCTCTCATATCCTGGGCTACAACAACACTACAAACAACGTTTGCCTTTCTTTCCTCTTGACAATGCAGCAATCACTTCCTGCCCCATGTAGCAGCATTATTTCCCAATTTTGTTTAGGATTGATGGATTTTGCTTTTCGTTTTAGAAATTACCACCATTCACCTCCCATTTTGTTAATTTCTGAGCAAAGATGGTTTCAGAGTAGCAGCCGTGTTAGTCTGTATCCGCAAAAAGAACAGGAGTACTTGTGGCACCTTAGAGACTAACAAATTTATTAGAGCATAAGCTTTCGTGGGCTACAGCCCACTTCTCGCTGTAGCCCACGAAAGCTTATGCTCTAATAAATTTGTTAGTCTCTAAGGTGCCACAAGTACTCCTGTTCTTTGAGCAAAGATGGGACCATTTAAATGCTCAAACACTAATAAGCACAGCAATCTAATGAACAAAAGTCTAGTAATAGTTAAGGACATGTTTTAAAGGCAACAGTCTGCAAAGTTTTTTAAGAAGGAAATTTGTAACTGCTGAAAGATTTTGGAGCTCCTGGGGCTCAATGGCTCAGGAGACTGGAATTTCATCTCTAGGTTGACAGTCTGAATTACAGCTCCAAATAGGGTGACCAGATAGCAAGTGTGAAAAATCGGGACAGGGGGTGGGGGGTAATAGGAGCCCATATAAAAAAAAGCCCCAAATATCAGGACTGACCCTATAAAATCGGGACATCTGGTCACCCTAGCACCAGAGGCACAATCAATAGGAAGTCAATAAGCGTTCAGTAAGATTGAGGCCTGATCTGCAGTGGATTAAAGAGGTTGTCTGCAACAGAAGAATTAACATGTGGGAGGGACTATGTTATAACACACCATGGCCATGGGACTGTACTGTGGTGGTTGCTATGGCCGCACCGGTCCCAATATGCATTACTGCAGACAACTATCCCAGCATGCAATACTCTATCCTGCTCACAGTGCTGCAGTCCTCTGTGACTACACATCCCAGCGTGCAATGCTCCGCTTCGCTCGAGCTGTGACGCAAAAGGACTACAGCTTCCGGCAAGCATTGCGACAGGACTTCATCGTAGAAGACCCGCCTTTTTTTCCTGCGGTGCATGGTGGGAATTGCAGTCTCCGGGACTGAGTGAGGGGGCCAAAGTTGACAATGGAAGCTGAGCGCGCCGCGTGCGTTCCAGAGCTCTGATTGGCTGGCGGGCGGTAGTGGGGATGGCGCTGCTCACGCCGTCGGGGCGTGTCTACAAGCGAAGAGGCTTGGCCAATGGACGTGAGGGATGGCGAATGACGACAGATGTGCCCAATGGGAGCCAGGCTGGCCGGCCGGCCAGGG
The DNA here is from genome assembly GCF_002925995.2 of Terrapene triunguis. Taxonomy (NCBI): domain Eukaryota; kingdom Metazoa; phylum Chordata; order Testudines; family Emydidae; genus Terrapene; species Terrapene triunguis. The sequence goes on from NW_020664778.1 coordinate 694,687, forward strand.
GCGGGCCCGGGCGCGCGCGGCAGGCGGCGGAGCCCGCGCGGATTCGAAGGAGAGGCGGTTGGCGGGAGCAGCGCTGAGGTGATTTTGCCCGGGCGCGGCCGGACCTCTCGGCCTGAGCTGCAGGGAGCGGCTGACCCCGGCCCTCTCTCGTATCAAGAGCGGCGGTCTCGGGGATTGAGGTCAGCGGCTCCCGGCCTCGGGGGGGCTGCGTGCGCCCTCCGGGTCCCAGATAAATAGCGTCCGGTGGGTGGGGGGTGTGTGTGAGTGACACGTAGGGACGGGGCTTAACATGGCCCTTACCCGTGCGGCTGCCTAGGGCACGGAAAACGACCCACCCCCCACAGCAGCGTGGGGCAAGGCCCCCGATGCCCCGGGCGGGCGTCCCCACCTCAGGGCCCCTGGCGTCAGAGCTCGGCTTAGGCCCTGGGTTCACAGCCCCGCCCAGCGGCGACCCTGCCTCGCTGAGCTCATGGGGAGCCAGCTGGCACCTGCTCCCCGGCCCCCCTTTGCCCGGGGCCTTGGGGAAGTGCTGCCGGAGGAGCCCGCCGGACTCCCCTAGGAGCAGCCAGAACAGGGCGCCCCCGGGCATGAGCGTGGACTTGCTGATTGGCTGTTTGCTTCCCCTCAGCTTAGCTCCACACCTGCCTCCCTCATCCTCTTCTCTCCTGCTCTGAGCCCTTTGCGCCCCCCCCCCCCCCTTTTTTTTCTGCCGAGCCCCCCCCTTCTTACCAAACCCCCCCCCCCCAAAAAAAACCCCAATCCCGGCATTGAAGTGCTGTTCGCTGCCATCACAGTGGTTACGTCCACACTTACGGCAGCCTGGAGCATGTGGGCACTGCATGCTCCGCTAGCATGGCTATAATAGTAGTGTAGATGGGGAGGCATGGCTTAGCAGACGAGCATGCGCTACATGCCTGAACCGCCAGGTTGTATACCCTACCTGGGATTCCTACATGTCCAAACAATGCCCCCCCCCATCTATGCTGCTATTTTCAGCAGTGTGGTGTCCTGCTGTTCCCCCCCCACCCCCGCCAGAGCCTTTCACTGTGGTGTGTAGCTACCATGTGTAATGCCAGTAGTCTACCCCTGCTATCAGTGTACATGTAGCCATTGTTCATTCTGCTGGTGTGTTGTAAGCTATCACTTTCCCCACCATGTGTCTGGTTTATTTAGATTGTAAATTCTTCAGGTCAGGGACTGTCTGCCACTGTGTTAATACAGTGCCTAGCACATTGGGCCCCCGTTCTTGGTTGATCCTTAGCTGCTACCGTGATTAATAATAATAACGAATCACGCATTCACACTTTTCCCCGCTCATGTTTTCCCATCCCCATTATGTACCTGACCTGGGTAACCATTGTAAAGAAGGAAGAAGAGGTATTTTGTTCTGCTTGTGCCCAAAGAAAGTGGAAGGTTGTGGTCATCTTTAGCTATTTTGCACATAATTTTCTGGCCATTGTGTGTGTTTAGGAAGGAAAGTTTAAAAAAAAATAGAATTGCAAGCAGTGGTCTTGGTGGCTCTGTAACATTGTAAAGCACTGATTGCTTGCAAAGTAACTCACAACTCTTGATCAAATAGTGGAGCAGGGAAGAGCAAGTGCAGAATGCTGCTATCCCTCTCTGGGGTAAGACTCTCATCTGGTAGATCTTCACTCTCTAGATGCTTGGCCAGCTTTCATATAGGTAGGGCTTTTTAGTTTATTTCACCATGTTAAGTATTCTCCCACCTCTTGTCCAACTGTCTGTAATGGGCTATCTTGATTATCACTACAAAAGTTTTTTCTCTTACTTAATTAGCCTCTTAGAGTTGGTAGGACAACTCCCACCTTTTCATGCTCTCTGTATGTGTATATATATCTCCTCACTATATGTTCCATTCTATGCATCCGATGAAGTAGGCTGTAGCCCACGAAAGCTTATGCTCAAATAAATTTGTTAGTCTCTAAGGTGCCACAAGTACTCCTGTTCTTTTAGTTTGTCTTCTCTCTAAACTGGGATATGACTGAGATATGCAAAATTAATGGTGTAGAAAAAGTAAATTTGACACTTTTATTTACCTTACCCATAAAGCAAGAGCAAGTGGACATACATTAAATTGAAAAGCAATAAATTTCAAACTGATAAAAGGAAATACTTATTTACCCAATGCATAACCTTTGGTCACAAGATATGATTGAAGCCAATATCTTAATAGGATTCAAAAAAAGGATTGGATGTTTATATGGATATTGAGAATATCCAGAGTCCTATTAGTTAGGATAGCAATTTTTTAATTGTATAGGTTATAAACCCTCATGCTTCCAGGCAGAAGTGAACTGCTACTGCTGTGGGTCAGGAGGAAACTGATTATTGGCAGAGTAGTCAACAATTATACCTTATCCAGGTTTCTTGCACCTTCCTCTGAAGCATCTGAGGGTACGTCCAGACTACCCGCCATATCGGCGGGTAGCGATCGATTTATCGGGGATTGATATATTGCGCCTCGTTAAGATGCGATATATCGATCCCCGAACGTGCTCTCCGTCGACTCTGGAACTCCACCGGAGCGAGCGGCGGTAGCGGAGTCGATGGGGGAGCCGCGGCCGTCGATCCCGCGCCGTGTGGACCGAAGGTAAATCGATCTAAGATACTTCGACTTCAGCTATGCTATTCACGTAGCTGAAGTTGTGTATCTTAGATCGATTCTTCCCCCCCCCCCCCCCCCCCCGGTAGACCAGCCCTGGTACTGTTCACCATTGAAGATAGGATGCTTGACTACAGGGACCACTGTCTGAGCTGGGATTTCAGTTCTTATGTTGCATGAGGGTCAGCTAATGTAAAGAGACTTTTCCAGCATCATTGTAACTCCATCTACGTTATGGCTTAAACCAAATTTTGGAACCAACGTTTAAACATTGCTGTAAAATGGTTTGGCCCTATTTATGCTGTCTCCCCAAATTCCTATCTTGTAGCCTCATAATACCAAAATCAATAAACTATGTAAAAGGCTTTTTAGGCACATTGGCATTATGCATTAAATATATCTTGAGGTACACTGATGCATTTGTACATGGCACATGAGAAATGGGCTTTAATATTTTAATTTTGCTTCAGTACTGATTGGGGCCCTTTCTTTTCCTTGTCTCCTCAAAAGGGTTTCTTCATAAATCCTTTCTGTTTGAAGTGTCTCATGTGTGGTCCCCTGCCAAGAGAAGGTTTTTTTGGGAAAAGTTTGAGATTAATGGGCCATGATATTTGGGAGATGGAAGATCTTTGGAAATTAGGTTTAGGAACAGTCATTTTCCTTTAAATGTTTCTTTAAAAATAAGAAAATGTTTGCTCTAGAAACCAATGGAAAGTGGCTTTTTTAGGTTGGTATGCATGTGCTTGTTAACTTTTTTTTTACTTAGTATTAGATATCTTAACGCTATTTTAAAAAGTGAATGTCATATAATTTATAATAGTTACATTTGTGTGTAATATAACTTCATAAATTATATCTTGAAATGTCTTCTAACTTTCAGGCACTTTATTGAGATGGCAGCTGTTACTCCAAGAAAAAGGAATCGTAGTTCTACTAGCTCTGATAGGTGTGTTTATCTGGTTCATAATCTTGTCTTTGCTATTTGTTACACTGAAAACAAATTCTTTAATGGTTCACTTCATGTACTGAGAACAGAAGAAATGTTTTAACTCCCTCAATGCTTTTACTATAAAATGGAGGGAACAGTTATGAGATGCAATAACTTAAGTGGCTTTTTCATTCTTTAGTAACGCATAATACTTTACACATGTATTGTACTGAGCAGCTTGACAGCTTTTTTTTTTTAAGGTAGAAAGAAACCCTAAGCTGTAGAAGATTCTACGTCTAATAGAATATATAGACTTAAAAATGATGATAAAAAGATTAAACTGACTTAGTCTTCTGTAAGTCTGGGTTAATGGGGCAACAACACACTGGTTTGCACTGGGGTGGTTTTATCACTTGTATCTAGTACTGTACATTTACATAACCTTTACAAACTGCAAGACTCACTCCCAACCTAATGAGGTCACAAGATGGTTCCATTATTTAATTTTGAAATGTAAATGTATACGGTACTTTAAAAGGAGAAATATTGGTGAATTAGTTAGTTTCCAAGTCACTTGATCCAATGTAAAACATCTTATATTCCTTTAGGAGAGCTGTAAATGGTGTATTTTTTGTTTGGTTTTAAATTTTGACACTAAGCTCCCAGTCCTACACTGAGTTCTGCAGGGCTAGGCTTTTGTGCCTGCATGAAGCCACACTGACTTCATGTTTAAAGGGATATTAGCTACTGGAATTTTAGTGACATTAGGAAAAAAAAAAAAGTAATTTCAGATAGTAAACTTGCTCTGACATATTCATATTTTTCTCATTGCTGTGTGAAAGACTTGCAAAAACAGAGAGAATTGTACACTGTGATCTGCCAAATGCATAAAGGATACAAAAATAAAAGAAAATATAACTTTTCCTTTATTCTTTTAGTTGTAATAATCATAGGTGTTACTCATAACAAGTGTAAGAAAAAACATTTTTGGAAGTGTGATTTAAGTTGAGTGTTGCTCTAAAATGAGCCAAGTGGTGAAGATCTACAATATTTTTTGCTCTGCTTAAGGGAATATAAGATGTCAAATGTTATTCTTGGAGCTCTAGTGGCAGAATTGATGCTGCTCATGATTAATAAGGAAGTAAAATGGCAGTTCCGTTACCTTGTGCTCCAAGGACTTTTCTGCACTACGGATGCTATAGCAGCATAGCTATGCCACTGTAGTCATGCTGGCATAGCCCTGTACCATAAAGGTAGCTGATGGAAGGGGTTTTTCCGTAGGTGTAGCAATACCCCCTTCCCAAATGACGGTAGCTACATTGACAGAAGCATTCTTCTGTCAACATAGCTGCATCTGCACTAGGGGTTAGGTCAGCATATCTGTGTCGCTCAGGGATGTGATTTATTTTTTTCACACTCCTGCCCGAGGTGGCTGTCAGCCTAACTTTTAAGTGGAGACCAAGCCTTTAATACAGGCAGGCAAAGAGATCTATTTGTCACTATTATTAGTGGAAAAATCCTAGACCCTGTGCTGCCCTCTGTCCATATTTGCAGGTCCCAGTGACATTTAAAGAAACTGTAGATGGAAGGTAGTATACAGCTCTTTATTAAGGTGCTTGAATGCTACAGTGAGTGTGGTTTAAAAAAACAAAACACCCCAGATAGATTTTGTGATTATTTACCAATAGAGGAAACTATTTTAAGAGAAACTTTAGTGTGACTTAAACAGAGCCATGGCTATGCCTGAAGGATTCTCCAATCTGTAGAAGAGGGAAATGTTTATTTTATTTTTTTATTTTTGTAGTGTGTTCCTAGCACTTGGGACTCCAGCAAAAAAATTGATGATGGACATCACTGTGGATCTGTCTCCAGTCAAGACATCTACAAATCGGGCCTTTGCTTCTCGAAGAAAATGGTCACCTAGATTCAGTGATGAGGATAAAGAAAACCAGGCTTCGCCTCTGAAATCCTCCATGTCCAGGAAGCTTGATAATTCCCCACTTCAAATAGCCAGCATCCCAATGACAGCATGTAGGGAGTTCCTGGGTAAAGTGTCTCCAAAGTCTGGTTCCCCATACAAGCCCATTGTGCCCGCGGCATCTTTCTACAGCAAAGAAAACCGGTACCTCACCCCACTGGAGAGGAAACTGGTAAATGAAAGCCGCCCTCTTAGTTGGAGGGACGATGATGGAGACCTCCCCAGTGCCAATAGGACGGAGAAAGTACAGGGAAATATGAACCTCATCAGGAATGTAAGCTCAAAAACATCCAAACGTCAGACTGATTCTAAGCACACCAAGACTTTACCAAGAAACTCTAAGAAAGCCAAGGTAGATATAGCCCCTGTCAAACCTGTTGTGGAAAAGGAAAACATTATTCGTCCAATTGAAAAGAAAATGGAGGCTCCTTTCCGAGTCCTAAGCATGAAAATGAAACCCCTGCTGAAGCTCCAGATGGGAGCAGCATTCTTTTCCACTGGGAAGAAATCCCATTCTGGTCCTAAAAAGCTGCCTTCAGGCCTTAAACCCTCCCAGCTTCTCTCTAGTTCTGCAGCAGAGGGTGACCAGCTGAGACGATCTGGAGATACAGAGTTTCACTCCGATGATAAAAAGGAAGTTGCCAAGGCCAGTGAGGTATCAAAACATGCAAGTGTGCCCCAGAAGAAGGGGAATGAAGATATAGAGGAGGATAGGGAGAAATTGGCCAATAGCATAAGTCAAAAGAAGGTCATTCACAAATTGAAGATCTCAATGCAGAAAATTGAATTGATCCCATTTAGTCGCTCTGATTCCTCAAAGCCTTTGACTCCAGAAGAGACTGATACAAGGAACTTGGTAAGTAGCACTGAGAGTGTCACTTAACATATGTCTGTATATTAAGTGTTTACTTGCTTTGTTCAGCAAGGATGTAGTTGCATTGCTAGTTCTAGTTGTTCTAAGGCATGGGGAAAGTGTATGGTACGTTAAGCAAGGCGTGTTCCAGAGCTGTATCAAAGAAAGATATTCCTTAAAAGATTTACTCCTGATTCATGTGACCTCAGGCAGTAACTAGAAAGCTCTTTGTCAGTGTGGTTTTGAATTCCTGAGCATGTGGATGCAGGATGTTGTGGAGTAGGGCAGCACTGAAACTAATAACTTAAATACATACTTTGAATGACATTTAAATGTACAGAGAAGTCTTGAGAATTGAACTCTCATCTCTTCACTGCTGCTTTGTTCCCATCCACTGGTCACTATTGCTATGTAGGTTTAGGTTAGATGAGAGGAAAGCTTACTCAAAAGGAGTTTTTGTAAAATTGGATTCATACCCTTTTTTGCTTTTATTAATGCAGCATAAAAGACAATTTTTAAAAAAAATCTGCCTTTTTAAAACCTTATAAATATCAGGAATATGAAGTGTGGCCTTCCTTGTTTGGCTGGAGGACTTGTTGATGCTCAGATTTATAGTCCGAGCATTCTCCTGGTCTGTGTCATACTTTAACTGAAGGGTCAGTGTTGAATCTTCAACAAAGCCATCCTTTCTCCCAAGTGTACTAGGTGCAAGAGTTGCATAGTTAGTAAAAATGCAGGCTTAAACTGTTAGATTAAAAATCTCTTACCCTTTTAATTGTTCAGCTTGGTCTCTTAAATCTTGTGTTGTCATTTAACTAGTCATCAGTCACCAGAGAGTCTTCAGGGTAGACAAGACCTGAAATTGTAATGCCCCTTTTTTTTTAAAGGGGGTGGGATATGACTTGGTAGTTGGGGAACTTTCAGGTTGCCTTCATAATCTTAACCATAAGGGCACAAACACAATATATTTGTTCTTTGTAGTCCACCTTTAATGCACTCTGTCTACACTTATATCCCCTTTGTGTCCTAATTAGGCTGGTAATTAAGTCTACCAATAAGTATTGCATGCAAAAATATTGACTTTGCTTTTTTAAAAGTGATCTGTTGAGAGGCATAATATAAAATGGAAGGGACATCAAATAATTACAACTGTTTGTTTTTACTGTGCAAAGAGGTGTGCGAAGCCCTGGGTTCCCTGCAGTTCCAGGGAATTGATAATAGCATACCCTACCTGATCCTAAAAGATCAGGCTCAAGTCTCCAGAGGAAGCCAGAATTCCCAAGGTCCCTGTCAAGGTACTCTCTTTGGGATGTTTCCTTGTTGGCCTCAGTGTCAAGGCAAG
>NW_020664778.1:702810-736836 GCF_002925995.2 Terrapene triunguis
GTACTCTCTTTGGGATGTTTCCTTGTTGGCCTCAGTGTCAAGGCAAGTGAAACAAACAATTGAGCAAAGAAACAAATCTGTTTCCAGATTTGTTTTGAGCCTTCTCCTGCGTCCTGAGGATTCTGTTTGCACCCTTGCTGGTAGCCAATGCAGCCTGAGTGGTGACATAGGAATGCTACAAATGAACTCCAATCTTGAATGTAAAGATTGCCCTAGAGTAATTCCTTTCCCTGTAGAGTCTGAGTGTGCCGGTTCTACAGATTCCCCAGCCCAGGGTGTGAGATTAAACCCAAGCTTATTATGCTTAAGTGAAGCAGTAACAATGGATTTACTGAGCTGGTCTCTATCCAGAACATTTTAAACTTCTAGCTTCTGAGGACAGTGGCTCTTCAGTATAAGATAAGGAGCAGTACAAGATAAAGGGGTGGGAGGATTTTGCACCACTGTTCCCTGCAAATTTTTTCTCTGCAGAAAATACATTCTGCTGGCGAGGTACTGCAGTTGCACCTTTGGCCCACCAGAGGCTGTTGTGGCACCAGAACAGAGAGCAGGTGGCTCATGAGCAGTAGCAGCCGGCTGCGTTCCTCACAGCACCCTGCTCGTGGGGCCTGGTTAGAGGCACAGGTTATGGGGAGGGAGAGACAGAGCGGAGCACATGGGGCTGCTGGGGGAGGGGAGTGTCACATAGACTGGGGTTCAGAAGGGCTAGTGGGGGGGACAGACTGGGGCAGGGGCTGAATGGGAAATGGGGTGCGGGAGATGGAGGAAGGGGATGTGGGGGTGGCTGAGGGGGGTGCAGGGACACATGGAGATGCGGGAAGTGGGGTGCAGGGACACATGAGGATAGGGGCAGATGTGCCTGACTGAATGGGAGAAGCTAGGGGTCAGCCAGTGTCTGCATAGGGAAGGCTCCCCAACTCCCTAACAATCCCTCCCCCCCAAAAAACCCTATTCTGTACTTCTCCCACCCACACCCAACAACCTCCAGGTTCACTCCCAGGCCCCTTTCCTGCAATTACTTCCCTCTCCCTCAGCTCCTCCGTTAGCCCTAACTTCCCCAAGCCTTTGCAACACTTCTGAGGGGTCTGGGAAATATGGTTTTGGATTGTAGTTTAAATGAATTATTACTCAAAGTTCTGTATTAATATGCCTAGTAAGGAATCTAGTTGTCAAAAAACATTTCCTGAATCTTTTTTGCTGTCTGTATTGTTGCAAACATACTTGCTGACAGATATTTTGAAATAAATTACCAAAATAATTTAAACTGGCATGATTATATTGTGTTTTGACAAATATGTAGAATTTTGCAGAATTTTAAAATATTGTGTGCAGAATTTTTAATTTTGGGCACAGAATTCCCCCAGGAATAACTTAAGTACTGGCACTCTGTTCAGTGCTATACAAGAAAGGAGACGTTCTGAGAGGAGCTAAGTCCAAACCGATGGAAAAGTGAATGCACAGTGAGATTTGGGGGAAACTTTTAGCTTAGAGCATCTTTCTTTTGGTAATAGGTGGCTTGGTGTATGTAGGCTTGGAGACAGGGTGGGAATTCAGACATAGGAGGTAGTATCAGGAGATGTGAAGCTGAGAGTGGGAAGGATAGAAAGTGCAGTACAATTCAGAAGCAAGTTGAAGAAGAATGGTGTAGGCTTGGGTTCAAAGCGATGTGGTGACATGTTTTGTGACGGGCGAAGAAAGGGATTTTAGCTGCTGTCTGCAGAATAGACTAGTGGAGTAAGGTGGGTATTAGGGAGACCAGAAAGGAGGTGGTTGCATAATAAAGAAGGGTGAAATTCAAAATGGCCAAATGTTTTGACCCAAACTTTCAAAAGTGTCTAGTGATTTTGGATGTATCAGTGTTATGGTGTACAACCTGAGACAATTTATAGGGGCCTAATTTTTAGATAGGTCTGAGCACTCCCAACCAGGCTTCTTTAGCATGTCTCAGACAATGAGGCACCTAAAATCACTAGGCCTTTGAAAAGTGGGGCCTCTAGTTCTAGGGACAGAGTAAGGGTATGACTCTTAAAAACATGCCTTGTATGAGGATCAAAAGCATGTTCAGCACTCAAATGGTTTAAATTTAAAAATGGCTCTCAAAAATCAACACTGACCAGTTAGCTCCTGCGAAGTCTCACTTTTGTGGATTGCTAGAGAATTGTTTAGTTTTGGAGATAGGTTCTGGTTTCTAACTCAGCATATAGATGCCACAGGTAAGATTGACAATGGAAGAGTGCAGCAATAAAATACCTAATGCAAACCAGGTTTGGGGCCTATTTCATTATACTTAATGTCACATTTTACTGCCATTTTCTGGCACCTGAAAGGTGTTTGGAGGAGAGGATAAGTGGTATTGGAATACTTTTTCATAGCTGTACTGGTCCTTGAAGGGAAACAATAGACAAGGTGAGTAATAGCTTTTATTGGACTAATGAGTTTTATACTCCTGTGTTGGTTTAATAAAGAGCTATTTATTGCCTTCTGTGTTCACTTCTCCTGTATTAATGTATCCATCACATTCCTTACTTGATTGCCAGTGTGTTTTTACAATACAACATTAATAAAATACAAATGTTGGTAAGTCAACAATCTTGCATATAAAATAAAAAATATAACTTCAAAGCAGCTGGGCCTGCTGTGATTGCAGGCTCTTAGGATAATAAACTGCATTTTCAGAAGCCTTGGGTGTATGGAAATGAATTTGTATCACTGGATTTGCTATCACAAAATTATAGGCCAACTTTGTGCCTTGATCTAGTCTCAAACAGCTCCTGTTTGAGCTGATGGTTTTGGTTGGTGACTGTCCATGGGATTATGGTTTTGGTAATGGAGGGGAGGATTAATATGTTCTAGCTGTCATAGAAACTAGAAGTGGGCAGAAATTTAAGGTAAAAATCAGTCTAGCATGGTCATTCATTGAATCTTTGCAGGAAATTCCCAAAGGCTTTGCATTATAGACACCAATGTAGGACCAATAGAATTATAGACACCAATGTAGGACCAGGATACCAAAAATGTTGAAATGAAGAAATAATCTTACAGAACTGCAGCTAGAAGTAGTAGAAAGGCACGTGAAGGACATCAACAACTTGCCATAAACCTGGCCATAAATAACTTGTGCCCCCAAAAAAGCAGCTTCTTCGATACTGAGGTGCTGCCCATGAGACTGCAGGTTCCAGCATACAATATTATCCAATATTGTTCAGCTCAAGGTGGAGCATTACATGGTGGAATCTCTAGCCTCTGCAAACCAGGTCTCTGTATTGAAGAGGATAAAGGCTGTTAGTTGCATTTCAAAATATCCTTGGCGACATTTGGCCTATGCCCTGAGCGCTCGAGCTACGTGAGATTGTGTAACTAGCAAACTGGAAGCTAAGTCAAGCTGACAGTTTTAATTTGGTCTTTGAGAATGTTTATCTGTATTACAGAATGTGGATGAAGCTGGATCTTCCATAAACCGTGAGTTGGACGATCAAGAGAATATTCCTTTCAGTCAGTCTCCAACAGAGAATAATAAAGGTAAATAGTGCTGCAGCTGTATTGGTCTAAGCACCTGTCATGATGTTTATGTCCCAAGTTCAGTAAGTAAGAAATCATGTAGTTCAACTTCATAGAGTATTTTTCTTTTACTTAAAGGGATTGATTATAAAATTATTGCTTAGGCCTCTCTTCTGGCTTTCCTATGTATTGGTGTCTGGCTTCTGTGTCTGATGTGGAATCTGATGGGAGTCAAAAATGCTGATCTTTGGCTATTGGCAAATATAGTCAAAAGGCTATGGAAATTAAAGGCAGTCCAACAGCTGAACTATGAAGAAGGTCTTCCACCCTTGTGGGACAATATTTACCTTTTTTTTATTTGGTTTTCCTCATCAGTTTTGCTTAAAAAATGGACTGAAATTTCTCCTGTTGCAGTGAAGTTTAGTGCTGAATTTGTGACACCACACTTTCTCTGATAAGATTGCGAAGCCATGAATACAGGGTATGCTTTAGCTCTGAGATCATGAGTTGGGCAAGTCTGGGTTATGATAAATGGTGTTAGACATAGTCTTCCGCCATTAATAAAATTATTAAGCTATTGATGCAACAATTTGCTCTAATATAAATTTTCACATGTTCCCTGGTGAAGGTTCTACTGGAGATTTGGTTTGCCCTGACCCTTGGCTTGCAACAATTTTTTTCATAGCATAAAGCACAGGATATTCTGTCAATAGTTAATTGGATCAAAAATAGCTAGTTCAATATAAAAAAAAAAATTGAGTGGGTTTTTATTTGTTGCAGTACCAAAATTTTTCTAATGCTAATGTAAGCTCTTGGGTATTGGGAGTTCAGAGTTTTTCCATGCTTGTGTATCAGTTGAAACTACTGGTTCACCTAGGTCCCATTTCTAGATACCCACATGTTTTGTATCGTCATTGTCTAATACTAACAAATTGTGTGACTCTTTCCAGTGTCCCCTTCAGCAGATGTTGTCTATCCCATATTCAGTACACCCTCAGTCAACAAAACAAGGTATGTCTGTTTTACTCTAACACTCTCCAAGAATGAGACAGAAGTTTGAACAATACCTCCAGAAATCAGATTTTAAAAAATACGAGACCATAAATTCCAAAAATAATAAACAGTTTCTCTTTGCCAATGAGATGTGGTGAGGGATGAGAAATAGCCATCATTAAGATATGAAAGTGTTGGATCTTATTTTTGAGAGGGAAGATGAAACACTATTCTTTCTTTGGGCTAAGCTGCAGACTTGGAATTTAGAGATGTGGGTTCAGTTCCTGGCTCTACAACGCTTTACTTGTGTGATGTTGGGCAAATTACTTAATCTCTGCCTTATTTTCCCCATCTGTAAAGTGAGGATAATATTACTTTCCCCATCTTTTGTCTGACTTGTCATTTTAGTTTATAAACTCTTCTGAGCAGGGATTGTCTCCTGTGTGAATCTATCTAGCCTAGCACAATGGAGCCTTGATCTCAGTTAGGTCCAGTATGTACTGCTGTAATGTAAATAATAAAAATTGTCTAGTGGAATGGAGGAAGACAATATCAGGCCTTAGCAGAGAGACTTGGAAAAATATTACTAGGTTATCATCTCTGACTATTACTATCCTATATTAAGTTTCAAACTAGTGAAATAGTTACCGTTTCTGAAGTAAAGTCACGTTTACTGAAATTATTTGAACTACAGTTCCCAGAATGCTTGTGTAACTTGCCCATGTGAATGTTCTAAAATACTGTCGCTTCTTAAACTTGATGTCAGTTTGGTAGACTACCTTTCTGCTGCTGCCCTTTAGTAGTGTGGCTTTCTATATGTTGTAGTGATTAATGTTAGCAATATGATTGTTCCAGAGATGTGAGGGTATCTGGTACACTGGGAAGTACCTTCAACCATCTGAGAAGTTCATCGTTCTAATATAATTGCACTAGTTAAAGTGTTGTCTCTCGTTAAATCTTTAACTGCGTAAGGAGTATGATGTGGTTATACCAGATACGGTACAGTCAACGTTTCTCAGCTGATCAGCCTTTCCATAATACCCAATGCCACTGGTGTTCAGACCATCTTTTTGTGTGGAAAGGGGATTGCAAGATAGAGAAGATAAAAGTTGACATGCAGATGTGAAAAGAATTGAAGCTTCTATTTTCTATTCTCTCTCTTCCCTTTGTTCTAACCCAACCCTTACCTGGTTGAGCATGTCTTTCAAAGGTCTGTTGGGCACTGGCCTTTAGCATTGCCCTTCATTATATTGCATAACTTTATAGGATTGATCTGTGTGATTATCTGTAACAATATTAACACCTTGTGCTGTTAAATAGATTAGTACAGCCCTGCAAATAATCTTCCTTGTAGAATATGCTCATGCTAATGTGTCCATGACTCTGATTACTTATTTGTTTGACAAATCCATTGCCATATTATGTTTCCAGTGGAAATGTTCTGCTTTCCCATGCAGAACCAAAACCACTAATCCCTCTGTCTTATTTAATCATCTTTCTTTGGAGCAGATTGCTAGTAATCAAAACATTCTGATTTGAATTTATTGTGAACATAAAATCACTTAAAATTGTTGTAGTTCTGAAAGAGCCAAAAAACCCAAAAAACTTGTCAAACTTATAATTCTCTTCCACTTAAGAGTGAGAGAGATATCTGATTACATATTTACATTGCTCCCTTGTGGGGGCTTTGCATCAATATGGAAGGTATTTGAAAATGGAATTCTGGAATATGCCAAAATCCTGGTGTTTGTGATTAACCAAAATATGGCCTTGGATTTGCGGTTACCTCCTACACTGTCTCTTGGGAATACATGAGTAGAAACTTTTTCTACTAGAACTATACTTTAGCTTTCTGCTTTGGGAACTCTCCTTGGCATCTAAACCTAGAAAATTGTTCAGTGCTTATCTCTGTTAATCCCATGTTAAGTTTTATTGTACAACAGTTAGCAAATTTAAAGTGGTAGTTCCTAAAGTAACCCTGCCAGCTTGCATATAGCTAAAGCACTAAAGGTAAATCTATAAAGCACTACTTATTTATTAACCATTTTAATATGTGCTTCTCCAAAGCGCAAGTCTCATATAAATGTTTTTAAAAATTCATATAAAGACTCCATCTGGATCAATAGTCTCATGAACAATCCTTTCCAGATCTTCTCTCAATTTACCCAGGCCCTCCGTTAGCCTTACTATTTGTTTTTAAAGTTAGCAAAACTTTGTCTCCATTGGACCAGAATGGAGAATTGAGTCCCAGAATTGAAGGCCTTTCCCTGAAAATGCCTCCAATTCTTTTATCTAAATCTGGTACCTATTATTTCAGAATCTCAGATAATCTCCACTGCTGGAGCAGAAGTCAAGGGGAGAGGTGGTCTGAGGTACTCTAGGGCATGTGAAGGATGTGCTTAAGAGACCAAGTTACAGTTACTTTTAGGACATTCAAAGATATGGTCCCAACTTTTTGTATGATTAATGCCCCAGCCATAAACATTTTCATAGTTCATGTTCCTTTTCTTAAAGGGGGATGAGAGAGGGAGTGGTGCTCCCATGTTTGAGTGTATGGAGTAGCAAGGGCTTCCACCCATTGTCTCTTTCCCTCTCAGAACAGGAACACTTAGATCAGTGGTCATCAGCCTTCTTATAGCCACCATCCTCAGTGAATTTAAGGAGTAGGAATCCTGGCAGCTCAGCTCCGTTGACTCATATCTGCAGTATGGAATGTGCTTGAGATCAGATTTAACACCTGAGATGTAGGCTCTTGTATTCTTCCTCTAGAACAATGGTTCCCGAACTTTAACAATCTGTGAACCCCTTTCACTAAAATGTCAAGTCTCGCGAACCCCCTCCTAAAAATGAATATTTCCAGAGATTTTCTCCTTTACCTGAGTATAAATTATAAAAGCAGTGATCGTGGAAATATAAAATTTGTTTTTATGACATGCTTATTATACACTATTTATCATTACATGATATCATTATGAAAATGGCAACACTCTTCCCAGATCTCACTTTCGTAGCTTGTATCAAGGCGCCTATGTTTCATCAAGGAGTATCAGATGTGAAACAGCATGAAGGTATTTAAGAAGCCAACTCAAAGAATTCCTCCTACACAAGCATTCAGTCTTGAGCACGCACATTACAACAAAGCTTAAACTTGTTCTTCATAATAATTTTATAAACAATACTAGCTGCCTATTTAATTTTAAAAAAAGCAAAAAATATCCACCTCCCTTTCCATTTCTTATAAGGAGTCTTGAAGTTTAAATCTCCTCAGCATGATAGATATGCTTGCTTTGATCTGCTTAGCTCTTGGAAGTCCAGGGGCTCCGGGCTGCTGGCCCCATGCTGCCCGGGGTCCCTAAGGACAGCTCTGGCCGCCATTAGGGAATTTTTTCCCAAGAACCCGCTATAACATTTCGCAAACCTCCAGGGGTTCACGAACCCCAGTTTGGGAACCACTGCTCTAGAACAGTTCTAGAGCTTCAGGTTTGGGTTAGTCTAGAGGCAGTGATGTTCCTCAAAGCCTTGTTTTTTGGTGCAGCCCTTAGAACCTTGGTTGTTTGCATCTCAACACTGCCATCAGGCCAGCTTCCTACTATCAATTTTAGTATGGGGTCTCTTGAAACAGGAAGAACTAACCTGAACACATCTCTTGAGTTCCTTTACTGGTCTGTTCTGGGGAGCTAGTCACATCAGTATTCAATCTGACTGTGAGTGTGAAATGACTAATTCAGATGCAACTCTGAAACTACTTTCAGACCACAGCCTTTCCCAGATGATCTGGCTTCTCCCCTGGGATTCAGCCCACCTACAAAAATGGTTCATACCTTCCAGAAAACCAGCAAGAAAACGAAAGAACTAAGCAAAGACTTTAAAGACCAGATGATCATTGTGAGTATTCCTCTGTGGGCTGTTACTCGTTCTTAGGGGAGCTTGCACTACCATGTGGTAGTAGTGAAATGAGCTTTCAGGCTAACCAATACTAGATTCCCTTACGTATAAATCTCAAACACTGTATACAGCTCTAATGAATTGTATAAATCTTTCTCCAAAATTTCAAATGTAAAGATTGTGACACTTTGTGAAACTCTTTTCTAAGGTTTCCTTGGGGTTAAAGCTTTACTATATCTGTGAATAAATAGGAAACTTGTAGAATTTGCTATTAAAAATGCCTGTATGGATACCATAAGAGTGAATTTGCTGGACACAGAAATACTGTTTCCCACTGCTGCATGAATTGTTGCCTGAGCAGAGCCAGCATAATGCTGCAGCCACATTAGTGGACAACTAACGTCATGAAGGACAGTACCACAGTAGGGATGTTGTCTAAAACATTCTGTACCCGGGAGTTTATCTGTGACTGAAATGCAACCCCACTTAACCAATGGAGGGTTTCATATAAAAGATATGAGGGATGAAATACTCACCTAGTGGTGTCCTGTGTATATAGTTCATTCCCTTTGAAGTCCTGGCCTTACAATGGAATGCGACCGAATGGCATCATTAAGCCCTGTGTCATTAGCAATAAGCTAAAGTCACCTGTATGCATATAGGCCTGGCTTGACATGAGTAATTGGACATAGGTGAAGCTTCATTTCTTGGGAGGCAGGATTAGGGCGGTAAATGGATCAGCAGGCTGGGAACAATGTCTGTACTAGCTAAGATAAGGGGGAACAACAGGGAACCATTTACAATGGGCAAGATAACAATGGATAAGATCTTTACTTTTTACCTCATAAGTCAGAAATGTAAGTCGAACATGGGCAGTGTGTGGACAGATCATGCTGTATAGGGATTGGTTCCTACAGAGTAAGTAACCAAGGCAATCCCAAGCTGTGATGCAATGTACCATGTAAAGGAAGAGGCCAACTCCCTATGTTTGAGTCTCATCAACTCCGTGTACCTTTGCTATATATCATATAGAGGAACCTGAGTGATGAGACTGGGATTGAACTGAGGTCTTGTGGAACTCCAACAATGGACTCCCATCGTGCCTTACGTTTAGAGCTGCATTTTTGATTACAGTTTGTTCTTTATTAATTTTATCTGCTTTTAAAAAATTCTTAGCATTTAATTCCTTGTCTCTGTATTGCCTTCCTAAAAAAACAAAACAAATACAGAACGACTTAATGAATTCTTGGTATAAACAGGAGGCACTGTGGTCTGGGGGAATGACCATGGAATTGAGTAAATAATCCCAGTCCTGCCACCTGCTCACTCTGTGGCCTTATGCCATTCCCTCAGTCTCTGCTTTAGTTTTTCTATCCATACAATGACACCTATCTCATGAAGGGCATACTGTAGAGATTATGTTCATTATATGCCTTGAATATGTGAAGTGCTATGTACAGTTTTGAATATTCTATAAATAAACAAAAGGTTGTCCTCTGTCATCTCTGACACTTCTGACTTCCTTTTGTAATAACAGGACGCTGGACAGAAGCATTTTGGTGCCATCATATGCAAATCATGTGGCATGATCTATACAGCTGCCAGCCCAGAGGATGAAGCCCAACACATCCAGCATCACCAGCGGTTCCTTGAGGGAATTAAATATGTGGTAAGGCAATGGCTGACCCTTTTGCCAAAGAACCCTTGAAGTAGTACTTATTGTTGGGTATAGAGTTAAGGCTACACTAGGCAAAGGTTTTGTATCCAAATAACATGATCAAATTAAATTACTTATCTGTTATTCCAGCAATTGCCTTTTATTAACATACGTGAACTAATGGGTTAACATACATGATCTGATTTCCTGCCTGCAAACTGCTAGGGTTCACATTACAACTATGGAGTCTGTTCTATTAAAGAAGCCTTAGCTGAATCCTTTTTCTTCTTCTTCTTCCTGGCAGATAACTTTATTTTTTTTCTCTGTGATAGGGTTGGAAGAAAGAGCGTGTTGTTGCAGAGTTCTGGGATGGAAAAATGGTTTTGGTCCTTCCAGATGATCCAAAATATGCCACCAAAAAGGTGCAATATTTCTTTTTAGCTTTGTCTGTACAGTGCCTAGCATCATAGGGCCAGGGTCTGTAGGTGCTACTACGATATTAATTCTAAATAATCACTTGTTTCCCACTTGTCAGGAGAAATCCATATTTAGTGATCAACCTCTCATTCAGTGATCACTCTGCAAGGAATTAACATGGCTGGTTTCTACCATACTTAGAGGAGGGATGAACTTGTGGCCGATTTACAGATCCAGGAGGTGGGAGATGTGGGTTCTACTCACAGCTTTGCCGCAGACTCCCTCTATGACCTTGGGCAAGTCACTGACCTCACTGCAGATAGGGCTGATACCTACCTTTGGTTAAACACTTTTCTCCTTTACAAATCTCGGAGCAAAGTAATCTTATGGCAGCCATGTTAGTCTTCCAGTTCATCTTTGCTCACACAAATGAGCCATTCCTCAGTGCTGAAGACTCCTTTGATCTTATTCTTACATTACCAGCATAACCCAATCTGCTCCTTACCAAGGAGAATGGCCTGTCACTTTTCTCATTTGCCACCTGTTTCAGTTGCTTGATGCCTCACTAAGGGCCAAGCTATGGACCACTTATTCACAATGATGAGCAGTTAATTCATAGGAGTAGTCTCACTGGAGTTAATGGGACTACTTGTGTGAGTGACTGCTCATCAGTGCAAGTTGTTCACAATCTGGCCCTAAGGTATTTTGAGGCAAGAACAGACTTTTGGGATACTGTCATTTGTAGAACATTGCTCTTGCTACCCTGTTGTAAAAACACTTGGTAAGAGCTTGTCCTCCATGCTCCAGATTGTGTTTGTAAAATCCAGCCTGAAACATGCAGCTTTCATGCTCAGTGGAAAATCTTTAGCTAAATTGATTATCAAAAGAAATGTTCATACAGTTGTGTGTGTTGTTTTTCGAGATTCTGTTGAAGTAAAACTACCTGAGGTGCTGGAAGTACCCAGTGGGTTTCTTTTGTTGCTGTAGAAAAATAGCACTATTCAGAAGCCCAGTGGCTCTGAGAGGGTGTACATGTGCTCGGGTAGTATGGTGATTAGCAGTAGAAGAGCCAAGGGAGAAATTTGAGGACTGAGCAGGGATACATTAGTCCAGAGTATCCTAAAATGGAGAGGGAAGTCCCCAGTCCTGGAGTCTACCCAGTATAAAGCACTAGTGCTGGTTTGAGTTGCTGGTTTTCTATGTGGCTTAGCTTTTACTGTGCTTTGTTAAAAAGCAATGAAAACCTCTGTCTGCTGATTTGGAATCAGTCCACATAGCAGCTGGTGAGCAGCAGCTGCTGCTAGGTTAACAAAACTCCCGTGATTCAAGTCACAGGCTAAGTTTTGGCTGGGCCCTTCCTCTCACATCTCGTCAGTCATGGAGGGGGGGAAATACCAATCTGCTGCCTTTGCCACGTGAGCCTTGTACCGGTGTGCAATGACACCCCCACCCATAGCTTTAGGCTGAGCTCCCATCCTCCACAAAGACAACGGTCTGCATGTTGTATAGATATTAAAGGGTGGGGAGAGTCTCTTGGGCCTGGTCTACACTAACACCCCAATTCGATCTAAGGTACGCAACTTCAGCTACGTGAATAACGTAGCTGAAGTCGACATACCTTAGTTCGAATTTACCGCGGTTCAGACGCGGTCCACACACGGCAGGCAGGCTCCCCCGTCGACTCCGCGGTACTCCTCTCGCTGACGTGGAGTACCGCAGTCGACGGCGAGCACTTCCTGGTTCGAATTATCGCGTCCACACCAGACGCGATAAATCGAACCCGGAAGTTCGATTGCCAGCCGTCGAACTACCGCGGTAGTGTAGACAAGCCCTTAGAGTCTACCTTTCTGCCTGTGGAAGAATGTCCACTATAGTATAAAGGCTTGTCTACTCAAATGTATCAAGCAATGAAGCTTCTACCATTCCATAGGAGACTATTCCAATTGCATAAATCTCACAGTAGTGCAAACCTACCAAACGATGTATTTGGGACAGGCTGCTAGTGCTTTTAATGAGTTGCTAGATGCTCTGCAGTTGGACAGTGAACTTCCATTGTGGTGATGACTGGGTTCCATTCAGGTGCACAAGCCCTCTGTTTGAAATTGATTACTTCTCTGAACTTGTCTATCCTAGACTCTAATGTGCATCTCTGAACCTCTTGTCCTAACATCTATAGGCAGAAGATGTGCGAGAACTTGTAGATAATGAACTGGGATTTAAACAAATTGTGTTAAGCTGCCCATCCAAGATTAAAACCTACTTTTTTGTGTCCAATGAAAGGAAGATAGTTGGTTGTTTAATTGCTGAACAAATCAAACAGGTATGTGTTCTAAATAGTATCTTAATTGTATAAGATGAAAGAAAATTACATTCAGACACTTGGGGTTGTTAGCAAACCTATATGTCACAGGTACTCCTGGCCTTGTAAAGTGTGTGTGTGGGGGGAGGGGGAAATGGGGGTTGGCTGGATGGTTTTAGAGCTCTACACTCTCACCATCAAGTAAATGCAATTGACAAGAATTAACCAAGTTGTTAGTGATGGGTGCAAAAATCTTTCAACTGAATTCAGATGTTGGGCAGAGGTGGTTTATGTAACCATTTATCTTTCTTTAAAGGACCAGTGTAATAAATAGTTAATTGCCTTTGGTGTTACAGCAGCAAACTCACCTGCATAAGTTTCTGTATTTCCCTCAAGATAGACTCATTTGACTTAGTGTTTGTCCTTGATAGGCATTCCGGGTGCTGTCTGAGCCGAATGTTCCACAGTCCCCTAATCAGGATGTCCTGCAGCACCATCGTGCCTGGCGTTGCTCCATAAAGCCGGAAGCTGCCATTTGTGGGATCAGTAGAATCTGGGTGTTCAGCCTGATGCGGAGAAGAGGCATTGCACGTCGTATGGTGGATGTAGTCAGGTAAGGAAAAGGGATGCCTCTCCCAAAATGAAACTGCTAAGTAAGCCATTAATATGGGTGCACACATGATGGGAACAAGATTTCAGCTTGGTTTATTTTCAGGGGGAAAAAAGTGCTCACAGCAAAAACATTAAGTAAATGTTTTTCGGAAAGGTGTAAGCTAATGACATTCAGCAAGTCTGAGAGGTTCATGTAACAGTGCAAAGAACTGATTGAAATATGCACTTAGTCTGACATCAGTCTGTGCCATTGTGGTGGGTGGAAGAGAAATGCATAGGACCATGTAAGTATTGTGGCTTGGATTTTTGACCGTGCTCAGCTTTGGCCAGACTCTGCTTCCACTGAAGTCACCATGAGACCAGAGTTTAGCGAAGGCTGAGCACTTTTCACCCTGTATGTTCTGGGTTGAGCTTATTTCATGTTTAACCAAATAGAATATAGCCTGTGAACCATTTAATAGGCATGGGCTTTGTTCACTTGTAAAACACCCTAAATTAACAGTTGCTGTCTGCCCAGTACTCTGAGAATTTGTCAGACTTCAAAAAGAATAAATACTTAGTCTGCCATTGCAGTCTGTATTTCACATGTTTATTGTAATGCAGCTTCTTAAAACACCAGTTTATTCCTGGTAAGTAGCTTCTGCGGTTGGGAACTTTCAGATTTGTAGGGATATGAAATGAATGGATTTTCTCTTTAATTGAGAACTGTTACCATCATAGTTGGTTAGCTGTTGCAGACTGTTTAGAATGCATCCTTCCGGTCACTGACCTGCAGATGCCTCCAAGCAACTGTTCTCCAGTATAAATTTTAATGTGAGAATGCATAGAGCAAATTTAACAGATTACTATGGGGAACTTCACTTACCAAATCCTGACTGTGATATTGGTAATCTGAAACCACCAAACTTCTAAATAAAACTGCTCTAGTACTGTACCTGCTATATTCTCCTGTTTCAAATCTGGTAATCACTCCTGTGCTGCTGCTTTATGTCAAATTTCATGGAGTAAATTCTCTATACAAAAATGGATCCCCCTCAGTTTGGAAAATAGTGTGTATATAATGGAAACGCTGTCAAAGTATAGAAGAGGTCAGGGAACAAAACACAGGCATTTATATTACAGTAATAAGAGCCATATAAATACCTAGGCAGAACCAAACTCTTGCATTGCACTGATCACTGTCCTTATCTGTTTCAGAAACACATTCATGTATGGCTGTTACCTAAGCACTGCTGAAATCGCCTTCTCTGACCCAACACCAGATGGCAAGCTGTTTGCAACCAAATACTGCCAAACCCCTAACTTCCTTGTTTACAATTTTATTAGTTAAGACCAATTCCAAACAATCAGTTAAATTGAACTAGAGCTGTTTAGTTTGCTAAATGTAAAGCAATTTGAATGTTTAATTCTTATTCAGCCATGTTCCATTTTAGATTCCTACTGAGTGCTAACTCTTGCTTCTTGATCAAGTTAAAAGCCATGGAGTTAAAAGAATGTTGTCACTTTCTGTACATAATTGTGTTCTGTATTTTAATGTTTGTACTATGTGAAACTAAACCCAAGTTTGTGATTCTAAATGTTTATTCTGAAAGCTAAAGTTTTTATTGCAATAACTTGTAAATTTCAAAAATAATTATATTAATATAAAGATTTCTCTGAGTTAGATTTGGCTTGGATAAATGTTTGGCTACTTCATACCACAAGAGATGAGGGAGACTCCAGCTAATCTTGAAACTTTATATGTATGCTACTTGCTTTGGTACAGCTGGAGACACCAGTGTTATGCTATCTGTGCTGCTGAGGGAAGTACCAATGGTCCAGGGATGTTGCAGACATAGATTATACCTGGTGCTAGAAGTTGCATGCTGGGAGTTAAGTGACTGGGTGAGGACTCTACACCTATATGCTACCTTTCCAGAGTGGGAGTTGCAGTGAACAGAAGACAGAGCAAAACATACCTGCTGGTTGCTGTTATTGACACAGCACTAAAGCTTACCTGAGACAGGAGTGGATGTAAAGCACGTGTAGCTGTGGCCTGAACCCCTTATGCACAAAACTATTAATATGAATCTCCACCTGCTGCTCGGGGATTAAAGTTAAGATTGATCCTAAAATCTTGCTGTATACAGACTCAAGTATTCTTGCACTGGTGGTGGTGGTGTGGATAGTTTGTTCAATAAAAGTCCTCTGAAATTTAATTTGGTGCCTCATTTCTGAAGGTTACAAGCACGAGCAGTTGGATGAACACTTGGGTTCAGAAGAGGTTTTTTTTAACAATGAATCCCTTCAGTCTACTTTAAGGCTCCAGTGGCCCCTTTGACTTCGCAATCCCATGTAAATTGTCTGAGTCACTCTCTGGCTTGCAGGGTTGTTCTCCACCTTTCCACTGACAAATGAAGCAGCAGCAGTGCTAACTACTTCCCCCAGTGTTCTGCATTAGAGGACCCATGTAAACGAGCCTGAGGGAAACACTTTTACAGGCTCCATTTAATCCCTAGTTTCACTGCCATGCTATTCTCCAGGAAACAGGTGTGGTCTGGTCTTGACCTCCACAAGTACCACATCTCCCCTTAACTATAAATGTATTTGAGTGAAGTCCAACTACTCTTCCAGGCCCCTGCAAATTGAAATTGGCATGTATTTATTTCCCTCCAGATATAATCTTTGATTAGTTTTGAGGCATGGCTTGTTCTCTAAACTGATAATGCTATTGCCAATACCTTTATTTTACTAAGGGTAGGTCCACACTACCTGCCCAATTCGGCAGGTAGAGATCGAGCTTCTGGGATCAACTTATCGCGTCTCATCTGAACGCGATAGATCGATCCCAGAAGTGCTCCCCCGTCGACTGCGGAACTCCTGCTCGCTGAGAGGAGGAAGCGCTGTCAACGGGGGAGCCGCAGTAAGTAAATTTAGTTCGATCTAGGAAACGTCGACTTCAGCTACGCTATTCTCATAGCTGAAGTTGCGTTTCCTAGATCAATCCCCTGCCCCAGTGTGGACCTGCCCTAAGGACGGTATGTGTCAACTGCTTCTCTCTGCTGCTATCAGGTTTCTAAATGCAGTGGATTACCACTTTAGTTTCCTAGGATATTAGCTAGGTGGACTGACTTGCTTAAGTGTCTACAACTATTTTTGCCTTTGTAAACCTACTACAGTAACTCCTCCATTTAACGTTGTTTCAATGTTACAAACCAGCTCAGTTAGGGAAAATGCTCGTTTAAAGTTGTGCAATGCTCCCTGCTTGTAAGATTCTGTGGAAGAGCAGCGACTTTACAAGGGAGCATTGCACAAGTTCAGCTTCTCTGCCTCCTCCCCCTCCCTCCCAGTGCTTCTCCTATGGCCAAACAGCTGTTTGGCGGTGCTTAAGACTTTCTGGGGGGGAAGAAGAGGGAAGTGCTGTATCTCCGCTCCTCCCCCTCCCTCCCAGAAAGTCCTACGGGCTGCTAAACAGCTGTTTGGCACTTGGGGGTGGGGGGGAGGGAAGGGCTGTAGCATGCTCTGGAGAGGAGGTGGAGTGAGGGTGGGAAGAGGTGGGCCTGGAGTATTCCCAGCAAAATCCAAGCCTGTTCTCCAGGGAAGCTGCTCCTACTGCAAAGGTGCTTCCTCGCATCCTTGCCTGCAGCTGGCTGTGCCTGTGTGGGGTAAGCCAGGGGCACTTCCCAACCACAGTACTGTACAGTATAATGTCTTATCTGCCCCCCAAAAATTTCCTTGGAACCTAACCCCCTGCATTTACATTAAACCTTATGGGACAATTGGATTCGTTTAACATTGTTTCACTGAAAGTTGCAGTTTTCAGGAACATAACTACAATGTTAAGTGAGGAGTTGCTGTAGTTTTGTTGCGCTGGCACAACCTGCTCATCAACTCTGATAAAACTCACCTGACTTGTGGCCTTACAAGAGTATAACATCTTTCTCCTTATGCTTTGGCTTTAGTTTCTGTTTTGCCATCTTTGTTTTCCTTGTGTCCACTTCCCTTTCATTTTTGTTATGGCTACTAACATACAGAGTATAATTAGCCTGGACTGTAGTCATTGGCCTACACTTGAAATGCTTGACATTCCAGGTTCGTCACAGCCTGTTCCATACAGTTGTGTTAGAATGGACGTGTGTATTTTGCAGTTGCATAACCAGGGAGTCCTCACTTTGTTACAAAGCTGTAGTCAAAAATCTATACAATTTGTTTCTAGCTCTTCTGATTACAAAGATCCTTGAAAACATTACCCACTGATGGGTCTGCAAGTGTAGACAGCCAAATGAAGTATGAACTAACCTTCATTTAGTTGATTCTGAAACTTTTTTCTTTCTGAGGCCCCCCAACATGCTATAAAAACTCAAAGGCCCACCTGTACCACAACCTGTTTTTCTTCCTATAAAACCTAAGGCTGGCATTAGGGAGTAGCAAACAGGGCACTTGCACCAGGAAGCCCCACAAAGCTATGTGGCTCAGGCTCTGGCTTTCTTCCCTGGACCCCAGTGAGCTTAATGCCAGCCCTGCTTCTGAGACCCCCCCCAAAACCTGCTCCTAGCCCCCCCCCCGGGGGGCTACTGACCCCCATTAAAAACCATTGTTATCTAGAGCACATTATGGTAAGTGATGTCTTATTGCTCATGGTGGTTTAAGTATGATGGCCTCTTAGCTGGACAACATGAAGCTGCCCCCCCAAAAAACTACTTTATCGGTAGCCTCCAAATGAGGCTTCTATGTCC
Source organism: Terrapene triunguis (assembly GCF_002925995.2). NCBI lineage: Eukaryota > Metazoa > Chordata > Testudines > Emydidae > Terrapene > Terrapene triunguis. The sequence continues at coordinate 720,887 of NW_020664778.1, forward strand.
CTCTTCCCTGAGTCTCTTGCAGCCCCTCAGTCCCACCTTGTCTGAATACCCTTTTGCTGTTTTTTGCCCAGTTCCAGTACCACATGAGGGGACGCTGCAGGCAAAGGCCAGAGCTAGTTCCACCTCATTACCACTACTAATTCCAACCATCCATAACAGTCTAAGGCAATTAACACCTGAGCACTAACTCATGGGTTCTTAAAGCACTTAACGAAGTAGTACTCCATCTTGTCCTCAGTTTACAAATGGGAAAATCAAGGCATACATAACTGATACAGTTGGAAATAAGTCAGAGCTTCAACTCCATATACCTGATGCCAATAACACTTATCAAAATATGGTTCAAAAAAAGTTTCCTGATTTGGACACAACTAGCAGCCAGATGACTGGACAGCACTGAGCTCTCAGCATTGCAGGAAGTCATGTACTTAAGCTGTTATCTCACTATTTATAAAAATGCCTGAAGTGTAATTGAGACAAGCACCTAATATTTAAAAAGATTTAAGTGCTTAGGTCAAACACAGCTATCTTGCTACAAGCCAATATTTTATTAATTCAAATTCACATCAGAACTATCTGTTTTAAGGAAGTGCTAGGCTTTTCTCAAATGCTTAATATTTGTTTAAAGCTACAGAATGCTATAAACTCATCCAGTGCAAAGGTTATTTCTTAAAGAATTCCCTATATCTTATGAAAAAGTTGTAAATACCAGAGGACATGTAAGTTTATACGCTCTTAAAGAGTTTCTTATGGTATTTACAAAACCAAGTTTTCGCAATGTATATCTAAAGCTAACCCTCTGGTTGGCATTGTCTCTCTGCTGATCATCTCAAGAAGCCCTGATACCAAGAATTTAGGTTACACTGGATTCTTGCATAACGATCAGCGTAGGAGGAGAAATACTGAAATTACATGTAGATGCCTCCACATCAGAATGCAGAGATATGAAGTCGTCAGTTACTGGTGATGCATCTCTTCCTCCAAGACTGCAACAATGTGTGCAGCAGAGGGACGCTGCTTCGGGTCCTCACATGTGCAGATGGAAAACATTTCAATCGCTTTTTGGTATGACTGGTCCAGCTCCTCCATGTTCAGTGGTGGCCTGGTGCCCAGAGCTGCATAATACGCCTCATCATCAAAGTCATCTTCATCAAATGTAGTCTCTGGCAAAGACCATTTAAAACAAGTTAGCAGCAGTAACTGGCAGTCTCAATTGCCTTAGATGTCATGTGTGTTGGAAAGTGAATGCCACCTTCCCAAGGGCCATCATCCATTTAACCCCATGCAGTCTTTTCCTCCTCTAAATGGGGGTTTGAAGGGTAGGGAGCGGGAGAAAGCCCACTCTGTAAGAACCATCGAACTGGTCCTTTGAAGAGTTGCTTGCCCTTCTAGAGCCAGAGTTCAAACTACCACTTCAAACTATAATCAATCATTTGGTTTTCTAGACCCCTCAGAAAAAGCGCCAACTGCGGACCGTTGGGACAAATGCAAAAGCCTCCCTGCAGTTACCACATTTAGGTACTTGCCAACAAGCCACGTTTCCTGTTGGAATCTCATTAAAACAGGAGACCCCCAGCGATTACACAGCTGCATGGTTTATAGCCATGGAGATTCTGAAGTATTTCCAGAGATTTTTAAATACCAATTTGTAATTTCCTTGTTTAATTGACACGTTTACTCCCACTGAAGTCAGTTGCAGTACAGCTATCAGCTTCATTAGGATCAGATTCTACCCTGAATGAAATTTTCTGTTATTTAAGGTGAAAGTTTAAAAAAAAAAAATCACTAGTTTTCCAGCTGTTAACTTTAAAGTCATACACTTCCCTACTTCCAACAGGGTGAAACAGTCTTGGTCGCACACCTGGCCTAGGCAACCCTACTCCAGCTTAAAAGAGGGGTGTTGAATGTGGGGATTAGGAAGCTCAGCGAGATGCTATCTGTGCATATTTGTATGTCAATACATTGCGAGTGCTCTGGAACTTAGTGGAGATGCTGGGGCTTGAGTTAGATGAAAAAAGAAAGCTCTAGGTTTGCTGCTGGACTGGCCAGCTTGTTTGAAGGCCAGAGCAAAGGGAGTTTTCTCTACCAGACTTAGTTTGGGAAGAGTTTCTCCCTAGAATGATAGTTTTAGGATTCAAATTACATTGGTCTTATTTATATTGATTTTTTGGATAAAGTTACCACTCGCCTTAAAAAAATAGTGAATTCAGTGCTGGCTTGACAGCCCTAGAGATTGAAACCTCCATGTATCCAGCACTGACACAGCATAGGCAGTCAACAGTATATGCTTCTTCCACTCTGCCAGCGTGCCTCAAAAGTAACCTGGCAGGACCACTTCTAAAGGTAGGAGAAGGAGAGTGTCTCCAGAACCTACTCCCTCTTTGGTCTGTCTAGTCAGCCAACAAGTTTCAGTGTCAGTACAGGTGGTGGGGTTTTTGGCAACATGCATATCTATGCCTATAGATCTGCCTGATACCACCCAACTCTCTTCACACAACCCACCAAAAAAGCCAGATAATTAAGGGCCAACTTTTGGCCTTGACTGGAACTAAGGTGACAATCTAGGGAGCTGAGGTTATCACATTATGACCCTACAGATTTCATCCCCAATCACCTGTGCCATCTAGTGCCTCCTTTTAAAGTGCAGTTTTGTTCTGTTTGAGGCCCACTTTTTGGTGGAAGGAGGAAAGCACTGGCACTTGGGCCAGGCAGCATCTAAACCAGCAGTCACAGATTAGCGAGGCTGTCCTGCTTTTGTACAGCAGAGACAAGGTGACTGAATTGGATCAGCACTGGCCTTTTAACAAGGAAATGGAAATATCACTTAGTTATTAAAATATAAGCCCTATCCCAAAAAAGTAAAGCCAGGAGCTGGTTAAATGCTCCTATAATAATGCACTGGCTGGGCCATCTGCAAGGACTAAGTCTAGGAGCTGGATTTTAGTTCAAGCAGTGGAGGCTGGTGCTTTCAGATCTAGAGATCCTAGGGACACATTCACACTGTTCGACTAGGTTATGCATCTACTTTGGCTTCCGAGTCCGAGTAGTCCAGTTGCCTCTGATGCTCTGTTGAGCTCAGTTTGCTGGACTGGAGAAGAATTATGTTGTTATTCTTTGACTGTCATGCTGACCACATCACTTTGGTCCTAGTTAAACTGCAGCTACCACCATGGCAGATCCCTTCCCCAACACAGTTAAAACACGACTCAGTCTTGCAGTATAGATGGACCAGAATCATAGTCTAGGCACCTTCACTTGGCTTTTAGCAGGGCTGTAGCATGATTCAGAAACATGCTTTGGTCCCATCTACACTACACAATGGGAATCATGTTGAGGGACTATCCAGTTGTAACTTGGCTCTCATGCCAAGTTTAGAGTTGAGAGGAATTTGATAAGCAGCAGAATTTCAAGGGAGAATTCTCCTGCAGCTGTTTAACAAGCAGCTGGACTGCTTATGCGGCACGTCAGTATTTAAAATGATTAATTAGGCACATTTATCAACTCCTCATTTGGATCTAAAAACCCAAACAAACTTTAAAGCCGCTCAGCCACCTGCAAAAACATTGTGCGCAGCCAGGCACGTGTTTTGCAGCAAGCCCCCTGAGTAGCTTTGAAGGCCTCTTCTATGCTGCAACACGCTCCAGGCGAGGTGAGACAGTACTGGGAACAAACCAGTTCTTGGAAGCAAGAGAAGGGGTTAAAAAAAATAATCGGTGAGCAGAGAAAGGTCTTGGCTAACCTTTCCCCACACTATTTCCTTATGTCCTCCTTCAGTAGGCTATTGAAGTGGATGAACACAAGACAGTTTAATTGTTTTTCTAGTTGTATTAGTAGCAGATCATGATTCACATGTGTCTTCACTAGTGGAGAAACACTAAAGGCTTCTCTACACTACCACTTTTGTCAGTATAACTTATGTCACTCAGGGGTGTGAAAAACAAACAAACCAACCACCCCTGGGCGATGTAAGTTACCCCAACAGAAGCACCGGTGTGGACAGCCCTATGTCAGCAGGACAGCTTCTCCTGACAACCTAGCTATTGCCGCTTGTGGGGTGGTTTTATGAGGTCGACGGGAGAACTCACCCTTGTCGGCACAGAGTGGCTACACAAGCAATCTTACAGCAGTGCAAGTGTAAGTTCGGTAGTGTAGACAAGCCCTAAGGCATCCCCTGCACATACAAATGTTCAACACAGTCAGTTCCACTATTGCGTAAATCCATCTTTAAGGGCAGCTTCCTGCAAGAGGTGCTTGATTTTAAGAGTTGGGACTGTAAGAAATAAAAGCTGACCTTCATCGTCATCGTCATCATCATCAGGCAGGTTCAGATGAGGTATGGAAAGGGTCATCATCTCCCAAAGAGTCAGTCCAAAAGCAAAGATGTCTGCCTTATCAGTGATAACACCACCATCCTCCAGAGCTTCCTTAGGTTTCCATGGCTCTGTGCCAATGTAAAGTGCCTCTGGGTCACTCACTGAAGAGAAACAATACATGACTCAAGCCATGTCCACATTAGGAAAAACGGTGTACTTAACGTGTTAAACTATAACTGCCTTGTCTACACTAGGATTTGAAGATACGTCAGCTGGGCGAAGTAACCTCTAGGAATAAGCGAGAGGTCACCATGACCAGCTAATGGGTGTTAAAACTATGGCTTGACTTGTCCACATTAGGATTTTAACACCGTGCATTAACTGTTAAAAACACTTTCTCCCCTTCCTTTAGAAGAGGCCTTAAAATGAACAGAAAGAATCAAGTTTGGGGGTGTCTCAACACCCAGTGATTCTATTCACACCTAAAGAGCGCAGGCAGACTAAGCTACATACTGTAGAAAGGGTAACATTTTTGCACCCAAAGATCTGCTGTAGGAATGATTGTGGGGGAAATTCTCAGACTAGATGATCACAATGGTCCCTTCTGGCCTTGGAATCTATGCAAATTGAAGAATAGGGAAAAATCCTGCAACGACAAAGTGATGGATGAGATGGGATCTAGTAGGCTGTTACCATCTCTCACCTTTGTGATTCGTGGGAACGTTATGCTGGCAGAGAGGCCTGGATTGGAATATGATCCTGAGACGCAGCACCTGCAATCTATTACACTGATGAATCAACTCTACCTCTCCCAGTCAATCAACAAGAGTTCTATTAAAGCCAGCGGACAAAGCCTCTGATAGAGTCCATTTCCCAGCTGTTGTCTGAAGGTGGCTGGGATGGAGGGATGAATTTACATCATGCTAGGTGACCTGCTGCTAGCAAGAAAATGATTTACTTTTCTTTAATCCAGCAAAGGTTTATTACTGGTCAGTATGTTTTTAAAGTCTCCAAGAGCTCCTAGTTAATCTTATAGAGTCGAAAAAATGTCTGTATCTGACTGAAAAAGGAAACCCAGGCACTGACTTGATGCCCACTCACTCCTGCAGAAGAGATTTTGGCATAGCAGGTTGCTTTCTAGTGAAGCCAGCATGCTGAGCGGTATGCATACGCTCTGGCAAGCAGTGGCGGCGGCACACTTTCCCCATTGCCTAATAATTCACTGAGCTATCAGAAGGCTCACAGCTGTTTGAGAAACGTTGCTCTTGTGCTGCAAGGCTGATCTTCAAAAGTATCGGGCACTAATGAGAAATGAATGTTAGAATCCTTAACACTTTGTAGACCATCATTCTTCAATCCTTGGATGCCCCATGGCTAAGGCTACGGGTATTTTTAGTAAAAGTCATGGACAGGTCATGGGCAGTAAACAAAAATTCATGGCCCATAATCAGTCCATGACTTGTACTATGTACCCCTAACTAAATCTTGGGGGCAGGTGGGAGCAACCTGGGTGCTCTGGGGGGAATGGCCCATGGGCGCCACGGGTGCTCCCCTGCTGGTGCTGGGGGAGTGGGCAGCAGTGTGCGGCCTGGCACCCCCGCTGGTGCTGGGGGAGAGAAGGGGGTTGGCAGGGCCCCTACCTGGCTCCTCGTGGCTTCCCCCCTAAGCAGAGGCGTGACCAGACAGCTCCATACGCTGCCTCTGCGCTGAGCGCTAGCTCTGCAGTTCCCATTGGCCAGGAACCCGGCCAACGGGAGCTGTGGGGTCAGTGCCTGCGGGCGGAGGCAGCGCGCGGAGACGTTTGCTAGGAGCTGAGGGAGGGACATGTGGCCGCTTCTGGGGAGCCCCCCGAGGTAAGTGCCACCCAGAGCCCTCACCCCCAGCCCTGAGCCTCCTCCCACACCCAAACTCCTGCTGCTGCTGGCGGGTGTGTGTGTGTGTGGGGGGGGAGGGGCGCGAGGTGGCCCAAGACTGCCCCAGCAGTGGCCCGTGCAGCTGGCCCAGGGGCTGCCTAAGCTGCTCAGGCAGCCTCTGGGCCAGCCGCTGCAGAAGTCACGGAGGTCCTGGAATCCGTGATTTCCGTGACAAACGTGCAGCTTTACCTATGGATAAGGACTCGGTATCCTTTTATGGCCGGTTGGATATTGTCTCCATGTGACACACCACAAGGCTTCACTCAGAGCTGGGCTGAAGGTTCTTCTACTTGAGAGGACGTGTTCTTTGTAGTCACCCTATCATTTAATATGTTTAACTACCCTCCTCATTGGGAGGTCATTCCTGTGGCCCTACACCCCCAGGCTCCAAAGCCCATTTTGTCATGGCAGCATTGCATTCTCTTCCCGTATAAAATGAAACGGTTACTAATAAAAATCTAATAGTAACTGTTTCATAAATCAGTCAGCTGTTGCAAACCCAAGCACTGTGGAAAGAAACAGCAGAGAAAAGTGATTTTGTAATTAACCCAAACACATTCCTGCTTTAGACAGCTATACCAACAGGCCATTAACTACAACAAGAAGCAGATGTCTAAGTAAAACATTTATAATTTTCACAACTGGCTCAGGCTGGTCTCCAGAACTACGAAATAGAAGGTTAATTTACTTAACTCTCAAGCAGGAGTTAAGGTTTCCCCACAGCCAGATGCCAATTCAAAATCTGTTAGGCCTAATCCAGTGTTCCTTGTACACTGGAACTCCTAAGCACGTTAAGGTGAGTTCGGGGGTCCAAGAAATACAATATGGGGCCCTTTGGGGTAACGTGGAAGTTTCTTGCAATTATGCAGCACTATTCACCTGGAAGGATCACAAGGCACTTAAACTATAAGAACCACCTCCACTGAAATGCAGCCACCTCTGGGGCGAAGAATAGCAACCACATGGCATAGATCCAGGGACGGAAACTGCATCCTTGCACAGCAAACGCCTATTATGAAAGCACAAGGGGATCTTTTATGTCTACACAGACCAGACACCACCTCAGTTTAGACCAGTAGGCCATCCTTTCCCCTTCCGGGTCAAAAGCTAGCTTTAAAGTTTTGTGGTCCCAGACACCCATAGTGTCCAGATGACTGAAGCAGTCCAAGCTGACAGCCCCACATACCAGTCATGTTTTCATCCAGTGGCAGGGACACTCCCACATCACAGATTTTTATCGACTCAAAGTCACCTTTAATGACAAGGTTAGAAGACTTGATGTCTCCGTGGAGCAGTTTTTTATCGTTATGCAGATACTACAAGGCAGAAAAAGGAACATTAGCATCCCACCTACAGATAAGAAGCAACAAATAGAGAAAGAGGCTATTTTGGGCTGTGAAGCATCATCATATTATTATTTAACATTCATACTGCAGAGTCATCTTACGGCTTCAGTTGTGCTAGGTCCAACAGTCCCTGCCCCAAAGAATCTACTAATCTAGAAGACATAACATATCAGATGAATGAGACGAACAAGCAGACTTCAATGGAGCGATGCGGATTTACATGAGCTGAGAATCTAGCCCAAGGTTTTTACATTGTTGTTAGTGTCACAGTAGCAATGCGAGAACTATCACTGAAGAGGCTGTTCCATGCAACCTTCTATTTTCATGGCTTATAACTAAGGCTACGGTTTAGTCACGAGTATCTTTAGTAAAAGTCACGGACAGGCCACGGGCAGTAAACAAAAATTCACGGCCTGTGACCTGTCCGTGACTTTTACTAAAAATACCAGTGAATAAAACTTGGCGGGGGCTGCCCAGGGGTCCCGTAGGTGGTGGGGGAGGGCGACCCGGCGTTTGTTTTTTTTTCCCTTATGCCTCTGGCCTCTCTCTGAGTACCCCTCCAGTATCTTCAGGACCAAACCCTTCAGCCTCCCAGGTCAGATTACCTGCCCATCCCACCTACCCACAACCTCTGCTGGTGCCAGATCTCCTTTATTGGCTGCCAGCATGAGGCTGAGGGTGGACTCTAGCAGCTAGCAAGGAGGAAAAGTGGGTGATTCCCAAAGGAATGGAAAAGTGTGAGTAAGCCAGTGGGGGCCAGTATTAACAAAAACAAAGTTGTATCACTTATTGGGTTACTTTCATTGTAAGCTGTTTGGGGCAGGGACCATCACTCCGTTCTGTGTTTGTACAGCACCTCGCACAATGGGATTGTGGGCTCTTTGGTCTTAATATCACGTTCCATGAAACCAGAGTGGCACCTTAACAAGGACTTGTGGCATCTGCAAACCATGTGCCAACACTAGTGCAGCATCTTTTAGAGTCTCTCAGGTTGAGTTACTTTATTTTCCCAGTATCACCCCTGTATACAGCTCTGCCATGAAACTAATATCACTAGAAAAACATACCTTCAACCCTCTTGCCATGTTCAAGGCAACTTTGAGAATTGTAGCAGCAGGAAAAGGGCCCTGATGTTTTGTATTTCTCTCTTCAATTAAGTCATTGAGAGATTTTTCTCCTCCGTATTCCATAGCAAGGCACATGCTTCCATCGTTGGCCTGAGTAAATGCACGGTATCCTTAAAACAATCAGAGATGTCATTTGTTTTTAGGGGACCACAAGAGGCAGTATCTGTAGGCATTTTACACGTATGCTTAGTAGCACAATTTGACAGCAGAATCTCACTAATGCACAATGCTATTTAGGCCACCCATCATTATGGCATTTTGTGAATAAGTAAACAAACAATATCAAAGTGTTCACATTTACAGCCGTATGACTGTAATGACCACAACTTCTGTGACACCTTTAGCCTGATCGGCGCTCGGGTTTCTCCCCAAAAATTCTAACTGGTTTTAACAACAGTTCAACAAAACCAATTTTAAAACCATTTGGAGCCGTAATATAGGCCAGGTTTTTTAGGCAGCCTGGACCATTTGAAACTGGTTTAGGCCACGTGGAGCCTGCTCTACATTACAGCTCCAACCCATTTAAAATTCAAATTAGCTGACCTGAGAAAACCAGTTAAGAGTTTTTGGGAAAGTTTTCACAGCACAGACTGGCCTTCAGGTTTTTCCATATAAAGCCACAGGCCAAGATTTCCAGAAATGGGTGCCCAATTTGAGACATTTTAGGGAGAGGGGTCTAATTTTCAGAAAGTGCTGAGTGCCTCTGCACTGAAATCAGACTCACAGTGTCTCGAACTGGACACCTAAAACTTGAGGCCCGCAAAAATCACTAGCCCCTTTCGACAGTCTTGGCCATGGTATGTGTCACCCTAGCCAGTGCTAGCATTTGACTATGTTCAATAGAGTGGCGCATGGGGTTTTAAAATGGTTTCAGCATTTAATAAATGGTTTAGACTATTTTATTGTAAGTTAAAGGATAATTAGTTGACTTCACGTGATTTTCCAGGACAAACTCCCTGATATTAACATATTGTGTTACGTCTTTGCAAATGTCTCCCAAACTAAAAAGATGACACTTGCGTTTTTGCATGATTTTTCCCATTGTATAACATGGACAAATAATCATGTACGTCTTCTGTAGTACATTTTGCAAAACCAATGAAATCTTCGCAATATGAAACCTCAATACAAAGTTCTTGGCCATTGAATTCTTGCTGAGAAGGGAGAACACCCATCATTTGGGAGGGGGTTATAAATTGGTAAAGTTCTCCTGGAGCACATATGGTATTTCTAGCAAAAATGAAAACGTCTTGATTTTTTTTTAAATGCACAGTAAAGAAAAAAGATAAATCAATTGCTGATTTCAGTGACAAAGATAATAATCCCAGGGATTAATGAGATATATTACAGTATTAACCAAAACTTCACTGAATATACCATGGTTTCACAAACTACACCTCTACCTCGATATAACGCTGCCGTCGGGAGCCAAAAAATCTTATGGCGTTATAGGTAAAACCGTGTTATATCGAACTTGCTTTGATCCACCGGACTGCGCAGCCCTCCCCCCCCCGAGCACTGCTTTACCGCGTTATATCCGAATTCGTGTTATATTGGGTCGCGTTATATCGGGGTAGAGGTGTATTACTAACACTGAAAGTCAAGAATTTTTATAGAAGCTGTTTTCAAGAGGTTCTAGACTTTCCATAACTCAGGAACCGGCTTATTCTGCATACATTAATTCATTTTATTATTATTATTATTGAGCGCACAGCAGCAAAGATACAAAGTAGTTAGAGAGCAATCTTTGGCAATAACCACTTTTTGCATATGACGCTGTGCTTACTTCTGTTTGTCTGCTTTTTGAAAGGTCAAGTTTGGCATTTTATTCAGTGTGTGTTAATGACACTACCCCAGATATCAATAACAGATTTCCAGCACCCTACACTGGACACGTTCTAATATGTTGTCACTGTTCCCTCAAGCCCTGAACCTAGAAATACTGGCCCCTACTTAATTTTGTGCATGTGAGAAGCCTAATTGTAGTCAGTGGGAAAAAATCCTATAAGTGTAGGGCTGGAAAGGACGTTGAAAGGTCATCTAGTCCAGTCCCTTGTGCTGAAGCAGGACCAAGTATACCCATATAGTAAAGTTAAGCCTGTGTAAGTGTTTGCAGTATCTGGGCACTGAAGGAGGTCTACAGGATGCCAGCAGGCAATCTAAAGCTTTGCAAGGCTGCTCTGGGATAAGCCTAGCATGCCTGCGAATAAGAGCTCTGGTTCATTCCTCTCCTGTGGGGACAGAAGGAGAGCGACTCTACAATGCCTTGACAACCGACATGCTAGAAGTGGGATATTGAGGTATTTCTGAATTCTCCTTCACGGCAGCACCAGTACGCTGGCCAGAATTAGATCTTTTAAGGTTACCCTTAATGTTACATAGACCGTTACATGACCTGTTAAGCCAAATCGATAGATTTGGAACTCTATACAAGGCTAAGGTAATACACGATGGAGGAAGGAACGAGTTGCATTGCGACCATGCCAGCTGGTGGATAGAGAGGAATGAAGAGAGAGTTGGAAGGGCCAGTGCATTTGTACTCTGACTATGGAATGTAGGGGTCAGGGGATATGCACATACACCCTCTGCTGCTCAAACAAGGTCCAGGGCCATTTGTGTTCTCCCCCGGCCCAGCGTGGCTCTGGGAAGGTAACATCAGGAAGGAGAATCCTGCCTTGTTAAGCCTCAGAGATGGCTCCAATAGTTACATTTGCAAATTAAGCATCTTAAGTTGTGTCTGAAACTTACCTACAATGTTTGGGTGCTGAAGGTTTTTCAGAATCTTGGCTTCTTCATTCAGTCTCTGTTGATATATATTTTGCTGCTTATTGTCACATTTTGGATTAATTTTCTTCACAGCCCATGGGGAATGAGACAAGCCTTTAGGAGATCTGTATGGAAAAAATTCACTCTGTTAGAAAATGCAGCATCGTCCCATCCATATTTGACATCAGTGATGAAAGATCTATCATAGGCACCTATTCAGTGTTGGCCAAGAGTATCATTAACATAATGATGGATATACAATTAATTTGTGGAATTAAACAGTAAACCTAAAACTCTGAAACTAAATTTGCCAACTTAATAATAAATCATACACTGTACAGAGTTCGAATTTCTACTACAGTCATCTATTATAGTCAACCTCAGAGGAACTCCAGCAGTGTGGGGTAAACCCAGCAAAGTCTCCAAGAATTAATGAGCCATGAAGACTGAGCTAGTGGTGATGACTCCAATTTAGGTTTAAGGCATACTGATAAGGCCATATGGGGCATCTTGCACTGCCACTGCCTGTGCTGAACACGAACTGTGGATAGATTTCAGTTTCCAAGACAATCAAGCCAGCATCTTTCATCAGCACAGAAGTCTCGGGAAACTGCAGAAAAACCTGAGAGTCTCTGGATTAAGTTTAGAAGTGTGAGCAACAAGGGTGATGTCGTGGTGGGAGTCTGCTATAGACCACCAGATCAGGGGGATGAGGTGGACGAGGCTTTCTTCTGGCAACTAGCAGAAGTTACTAGATCGCAGGCCCTGGTTCTCATGGGAGACTTTAACCACCTTGATATCTGCTGGGAGAGCAATACAGCGGTGCACAGACAATCCAGGAAGTTTTTGGAAAGTGTAGTGGACAATTTCCTGGTGCAAGTGCTGGAGGAACCAACTAGGGGCAGAACTCTTCTAGACCTGCTGCTCACAAACTGGGAAGAATTAGTAGGGGAAGCAAAAGTGGATGGGAACCTGGGAGGCAGTGACCATGAGATGGTCGAGTTCAGGATCCTGACACAAGGAAGAAAGGAGAGCAGCAGAATACGGACCCTGGACTTCAGAAAAGCAGACTTTGACTCCCTCAGGGAACTGATGGGCAGGATCCCCTGGGAGAATAACATGAGGGGGAAAGGAGTCCAGGAGAGCTGGCTGTATTTTAAAGAATCCTGATTGAGGTTGCAGGAACAAACCATCCTGATGTGTAGAAAGAATAGCAAATATGGCAGGCGACCAGCTTGGCATAACAGTGAAATCCTTGCTGATCTTAAACACAAAAAAGAAGCTTACAAGAAGTGGAAGATTGGACAAATGACCAGGGAGGAGTATAAAAATATTGCTCAGGCATGCAGGAGTGAAATCAGGAAGGCCAAATCACAACTGGAGTTGCAGCTAGCAAGGGAAGTTAAGAGTAACAAGAAGGGTGTCTTCAGGTATGTTAGCAACAAGAAGAAAGTCAAGGAAAGAGTGGGCCCATTACTGAATGAGGGAGGCAACCTAGTGACAGAGGATGTGGAAAAAGCTAACGTACTCAATGCTTTTTTTGCCTCTGTCTTCACAAACATGGCAGCTCCCGGACTGCTACACTGGGCAGCACAGTATGGGGAGGAGGTGACCAGCCATCTGTGGAGAAAGAAGTGGTTCTGGACTATTTAGAAAAACTGGACGAGCACAAGTCCATGGGGCCGGATGCGCTGCATCCGAGGGTGCTAAAGGAGTTGGCGGATGTGATTGCCGAGCCATTGGCCATTATCTTTGAAAACTCATGGCGATCGGGGGAGATCCCAGATGACTGGAAAAAGGCTAATGTAGCGCCCATCTTTAAAAAAGGGAAGAAGGAGGATCCGGGGAACTACAGGCCAGTCAGCCTCACCTCAGTTCCTGGAAAAATCATGGAGCAGGTCCTCAAAGAATCAATTCTGAAGCACTTAGAGGAGAAGAAAGTGATCAGGAACAGTCAGCATGGATTCACCAAGGGCAAGTCATGCCTGACTAACCTAATTGCCTTCTATGAGGAAATAACTGGGTCTGTGGATGAGGGGAAAGCAGTGGATGTGTTATTCCTTGCTTTTAGCAAAGCTTTTGATACGGTCTCCCACAGTATTCTTGCCGGCAAGTTAAAGAAGTATGGGCTGGATGAATGGACTATAAGGTGGATAGAAAGCTGGCTAGATTGTCGGGCTCAACGGGTAGTGATCAATGGCTCCATGTCTAGTTGCAGCCGGTTTCAAGCGGAGTGCCCCAAGGGTCGGTCCTGGGGCCAGTTTTGTTCAATATCTTCATTAATGATCTGGAGGATGGCATGGACTGCACTCCCAGCAAGTTTGCAGATGACACTAAACTGGGAGGAGTGGTAGATACGCTGGAGGGTAGGGATAGGATACAGAGGGACCTAGACAAATTAGAGGATTGGGCCAAAAGAAACCTGATGAGATTCAACAAGGACAAGTGCAGAGTCCTGCACTTAGGACGGAAGAATCCCACGCACCGCTACAGGCTGGGGACCAAGTGGTTAGGCAGCAGTTCTGCAGAAAAGAACCTAGGGGTTACAGTGGACGGAAGCTGGATATGAGTCAACAGTGTGCCATTGCCAGCAGATCGAGGGACGTGATCATTCCCTTCTATTCGACATTGGTGAGGCCTCATCTAGAGTACTGTGTCCAGTTTTGGGCCCCACACTACAAGAAGGATGTGGAAAATTTGGAAAGAGTCCAGCGGAGGGCAACAAAAATGATTAGGGGGCTGAAGCACATGACTTATGTCATGCAGCAGGAGAGGCTGAGGGAACTGGGATTGTTTAGTCTGCAGAAGAGAAGAATGAGGGGGGATTTGATAGCTGCTTTCAACTACCTGAAAGGGGGTTCCAAAGAGGATGGATCTAGACTGTTCTCAGTGGTAGCAGACGACAGAACAAGGAGTAATGGTCTCAAGTGCAGTGGGGGAGGTTTAGGTTGGGTATTAGGAAAAACTTTTTCACTAGGAGGGTGGTGAAGCACTGGAATGGGTTACCTAGGGAGGTGGTGGAATCTCCTTCCTTAGAGGTTTTTAAGGTCAGGCTTGACAAAGCCCTGGCTGGGATGATTTAGTTGGGAATTGGTCCTGCTTTGAGCAGGGGGTTGGACTAGATGACCTCCTGAGGTCCCTTCCAACCCTGATATTCTATGATTCTCTCTAAAAATCTATCCTAGTAGTATGTGATCTAAAGTCCCAGGTAATGGCCACCCTATCCTGTTTATGTTCTTACACTTACCTTTTCATAAGGTAAACATTTACCCCAGTTCCATAACCAAGCTTCTGCATGAAAGGAGAGGCTGGAATAACTACAGAAGCTGAAGGTCCACATGACCCATTGTCTAAAAAACAAAAAACAAGAAAAAAATCATTCCATTTCTATAGCATCTTCCCTCTGAAGATCTCAAAGCTCTTCCTACAAGCATCTAAAGAGTTATTTTTTTGACTACAACTGTATTTGGAGCTTTGTATGGAAGAGAGGTTGATGAGTTTTTTTAAAAAGCTCTTCACAAACCTCCTTTTCTTTTATTAGACTTCAGGAAACCATCCAAATATGTATGCGCCATACCCTCCTTGGTGTACATCTCAATGGAAATCTTTAACAAAACTTCACATGGAGTTTTATTTTCCCAGTAATTTAAAGTCTGATCTCAAAACAAACTTATTTTCCTCTCACTTTCAAATCCACATTGTAATGATTGTGTTTATAAATAGTCATTCTAACAGGACATGATCAGCTTGTTTGTTTATTAGGCAACTACTACCACACCACCACTAGCTTTATATTGTGAAACACTGGGCCCAGAGACAATCTGATTAGAAAACTTCAGTATTGATTATACTTCAATGGAAGCGTTATAGGGGATAAATTAACCCTATTCTACAATAGTTAACCAGAGGCCACATTTGAATACAACTTACCAGATTTCTTCCTATTAGTTATTTTATTAGGAGTCTTGAACGCAGTTGCTGTTTCCATTGGGGATAATTGTCCTGAGCTTTATGACACAAGAGAGTTACATCAGATTGGCTTGCAATGTATTTCTCCAGTGCAGAACATTTATGGATATATATATAAATCTCATACTATATCTTTAAGCACATTCTATAATTCATACTAATTGGCACATTCTATAAACGTGTGCTGTAGATTAACGGACCCCTGAGCTGACACTGCAACCCAGGTCACAGCTTTCTAGCTGCCATAACAAGTTGTTGTTTACAGTGTTGTTGTAGCCGTGTGGGTCCCAGGATATTAGAGAGACAAGGTGGTGAGGTAATAGCTTTTATCAGACCAGCTTCTGTTGGTGAGCGAGACAAGCTTGGGAGCTTACATAGAGCTCTCCCAGGCTCAGGTAGATCAGAGGTAGATGCATGATTCCTGGGGCGCCCTCCCCAGCTCGAGTGGATAGGAGGAGTGGGGGGAAAGCACACAGGACTCCTGGGTCCCCTCCCCGGCTCGGGTGGATGGGGGGG
>NW_020664778.1:737236-766249 GCF_002925995.2 Terrapene triunguis
GAACTTACCGCGGTTCAGACGCGGTCCACACGCGGCAGGCAGGCTCCCCGTCGACTCCGCGGTACTCCTCTCGCCAAGCTGGAGTACCGCAGTCGACGGCGAGCACTTCCTGGTTCGACTTATCGCGTCCAGACCAGACGCGATAAGTCGAACCCAGAACTTCGATCCCCAGCCGCCGAACTAGCGGCTGGGTGTAGACCAGCCCTAAGCCTGCTCCTGGAGGAGAAAATGTTGTCCAGACAGGCATTTTTTAACTGGACACTGGGAATAAGATTGTAGATCCTTGTCTCCACCCCTTGCATGCTCAGGGCCACAAATTGGAACATGTTCCCTGCTGCCTTTCTGATCCTTCCCTTCCAAGTGACAGTAGACTCCCTCTTCTCCCTCCACGTTGCTCCGGATGCTGCCCCATTTGCATGCCCAGCCCTCTTTCTCATAGACTCATAGTCCTAGAGTTTAAAGCCCGAAGGAACCGCCAGATCATCTATCTGACCTCCTGTATATCACAGGCCACAGACACCACCCAGCACCTGTGCACTAAACCCAGCAAACGAGATTGGACCAAAGTCAATGGAACCCACAGGCAGAGAATAGGAAGGACCAGAGGCCTCTGCCATGACAGGGAAATGATTAAGTGAGATACTCCTAGATAATCCTAGCAAGTGACCCACACCCACGTGCCTGCCGCAGAGGAAAGTAAACAAAAGGTTGCTGCCAATCAGAGCTGGGGGGAAATTCCTTCCTGACTCCACATAGGGGGATCAGCTAGACCCTGAGCCTGTGAGCAAGAACCAGCCAGCTGAGCCCCTGAGCGAGAGAACGCTCCGTGCCACCTCCCAGCCCTGGCCCACCCCGGCCAATGTCCCATCTCCAGACAGGGACATCCGTGATGCTTCAAAGGAAGGAGATTAAAAATGCCTCCCAGTACACACTGGGTGGGGGTGGGGGGGGAAATCCCTTCTTGATCCCTGCCGGTGGGCTGCTGAAACCCTAAGCCATGTGCTTTAGGAACATAAGACATAAACCAGACATGGGGGAGGGATAGCTCAGTGGTTTGAGCATTGGCTTGCTAAACCCAGGGTTGTGAGTTCAATCCTTGAGGGGGCCATTTAGGGATCTATGGCAAAAAAACAAAACAAAAAACTGTTAGGGACAGTACTTAGTCCTGCTAGTGAAGGCAGGGGACTAGATGCCATGACCTTTCAAGGCCCCTTCCAGCTCTATGGGATAGGTATAGGTATGAATGTTAGCGATGTTAATATAGCATTCAGGCCTGTATATTTGCCTGAGATAGAATTTTGGGGTTTGTTAGCCCGTTTGACTTACGATATTCTTATATCTGTACTAATATCATTCAGACCCTGCTTACATGTGTGAAGAAAGAACAAAGACACCGTGTGCTGCTTCTGCCCAACCAGCTGGGTTTGTTAGTATAATGAGAAGAGATAAGGAATAGAGCTAAAGCATTACTGGGTTTTGGTGGGAGTTTAATATACTACTGCCTTGACTCAAGGTCAAGCAACCAGTTGGGAGGGGCAAGGGAAGATGGGGGGAGGCATAAGAAACACTAAATAGCCAAAGAAACAGTGACCCTGGCCAAGACACAACCTCACTCCTTACCCCTCCCATGGGGTACAAAAGAGGTGGTACCGAAGCCCCCAGACTCACGACCCTCCAAAATGGAACCTGGCCATACATTGTAAGGGGTGTTGCCAGAGCATGCACTGCAGGTATAGTTATACCTACTAAGAAAGAAGAGGAGGAATAGGGACAGGAGAAAGCTCTATTGGTGTGCAGAGCTACGGACATGCTTGCTTGATTAACCCAATAAACACTGCATTGCCTGCACTTCGGACTCTGGTTTTCTGCTTTCTGCCTGCGTGACAAGAACCAAGGGAAGGACGAGGGGGAAGCCGTAACAGTGAACCCCATGGCTGTTGTGCCCTGACCCCGCCATCACAAGCAGCCCCATCAGACATGTGCACTCAACATGTGTCCAGCTCTCTCTTAAAACTGAGTTTTTTGCCCCTCAACTCCTATTTGGAGACTGTGCCAGAACCTCACCCTTCTGATGATTAGAAACCTTCCTCTAAATTCCAGCCTGAATTTGTTCATGGCCATTCATTCTTGTGCCAACAGCTTACATAGCTCTTCACCCTCTGTGGTACTGACCCCCCGATGTATTTATAGAGAACAATCATCCCCTCTCAGCCTTCTTTTTGCCAGGCCAAACAAGCCAAGCTTTCCACTGTTCTCTCAGAAGATAGGCTGTCCACTCCCCTGATCATCCTAGTAGCTCTTCTCTGCACCTGTTACAGTTTAAATTCATCCTTCTTGCCCATGGGTGCTCAGGATTGTACCTGGTGTTCCAAATGAGATCTTACCAACACCTTGTGCAATAGCATTCAGATTTCTCTACTGGAAATGCCTGGCGGAATGCAGCCTAGGGTCGCAGGCCTATTTCATAGCCGCATCACCTTGGTGGCGCGTGGTTATCCTGTGATCGACGCACACACCCAGGTCTTTTCCCTCCTCTTTTGCTTCCATGTGATGAGCTCCCAGCTTGTAGCAGAAATTCTCTTTCTCTCATGCTCTATCTTCTGTTCTATGTAGGTTCTTAGCCCATGCTTATCACTGTAGTATCAGTACACCTGCTTTTCACCCACTGCCACCTGCATAAGGACCCTACACTTCCTCCTCCCCCTTATTGCCACCAGCTTCCTTCACCCACGGCTGCCTGCCTGAGTTAGGACAAAATTAAGGGCTTTGGGATTTTGATCCCAATGAATAACACAGTCAATACTGTTGCATATAATTTAATTTAGGGTGTGCCTCAGGTAGCCATGGTATCCCTAGTATGCCACAGATTTCAGTAGCATCATGCCACAGAAATCAAGGGGCTTTGCTGTGGAACTATTTGGGACTCTGGTTATTGTAGACAGTCAGCTGTCTTTTCCTTGACTGCATAGGCCAGGTCAGGATTTCGGTTATGCAATTTGGGAGCTGGAGAGCCAGAGAGAACCATAGGATTGGCCTGTATCCAATAGCCTCCATAAAGAATCCCCGTTATGTTTGTTACAACCAAGCCATGATACTTCTCTGCCGAAGTGTTCAGAAATCATGAGTCAGGTCAAAAAATCATGAGATAGATTTTGGGTTCTTTTCATTTGCCTTTTAGTTTTTGAGCCTTCTAGTGCACGTGGATCACATTAGAACGGCCATACTGCGTCAGACCAATGGTCCATCTAGCCCAGTATCCTGTCTTCCAACGATAGCCAATGCTGGATGCTTCAAAGGGGATGAACAAAACAGGGAAGTTATCAAGTGAGCCATCCCCTGTCATCCAGTCCCAGTTTCTGGCAATCAGAGGTTTAGGGATACCCAGTGCATGGGATTGTGTCTCTGACCATCTTGGCTAATAGCCATTGATGGACCCATCCTCCATGAACTTATCTAGTTCTATTTTGAGCCCAGTTAGATTTTTGGCCTTCACAACATCCCCTGGCAAGGAGTTCCACAGGTTGACTGTGTGTTGTGAGACAAAGTACTTCCTTTTGTTTGTTTTCAACCATTCTCTGCAAACATGAGGGCTAGACACTTTTTATTTAAATGAAAGCTGCCATGCTTACCTAATCACATGATTCCAGGAGCCGGGGCTTGAAGAAAAACATCAAATATGGCGAGATTTGCAATAAATCCACAAGAGCTGGCAACACTGCACAAGGGACACAACAGTTATGGAGTTATGGGAAAAAAACATGCAATTTCCTGTTCTTGCAATATGAAGCATGAGGAATGAAAAACTTTGTAATTCTGATCCTAGCTTGTGTAACTGCCGTTGCTATTCTTATTCATAAAGATACCTAATCCTATAAAAAACCTTGCTAAGCTCTTGGCCTCAATAATATCCTACCCCAGTGAGTTCCAGAGGTTAACTATACATGGTGTTAAAAAAACTCAAAATAGATAAGAAGTTTGTATTTCAATAGTAAACATTTCACATTCCTGTATCTTCACTGAACTGATCTTAATTCTGTACAATGTCATTCAACAATGTCAACCTTGCCAGAGGATGTTGTGAAGGCCAAGGCTATAACAGGGTTCAAAAAAGAACTAGATAAGTTAATGGAGGGTAGGTCCATCAATGGCTATTAGCCAGGATGGGCAGGGATGGTGTCCCGAGCCTCTGTTTGCCAGAAGCTGGGAATGGGTGACAGGGAAAGGATCACTTGATGATTCCCTGCTCTGTTCTTTCCCTCTGGTGCACCTGGCATTGGCCACTGTTGGAAGACAGGATACTGGGCTAGATGGACCATTGGTCTGACCCAGTATGGCCGTTCTTATGTTCTTATTTGCAATTGTGTGGTATCCAGTTCCAAGGTCCATTGAAGTTGCTGGGATCAGGCCAGAAGTAAGGTGATTGCAGGGCTATTTTTAATGCTCGTAACATACAGAATGAATGAGTTGTTGCTTGTAAAGTGCTTTTGAAGAAGAAAAACACCCTAGAAGAGGTCAGTACTGTGTGTTTATTTATTTGGCAGTAGCAATGTAAAAGAAACTTAAGTGGAAAAAATAGTGTTGATATTCTTTATTAGTCATTCTGTCTGTCTGTCTCTCTCTCACAAACACACACACACATGCTGTGCAAAAACCTTCAGCAGTTAGCTTAAACTCTTCACTGGCATTTTGGCCACATGGCTGATGGTCTAGTAAGACATTTGCTAGGGGTAAATTGGCGTATTTACTAGTGTGTGCTTCTCTGAGGTCCACTAGGGTCTTGTTAGCTTGTCCTTCACTTCTAGAAAAACTAAACTGTTCTGCCTAGTGTGCCTGGGAACTGGACAAATGGCTGGGATGAAACACTCAGTGTGCCAAAAGAAATACGTCTTGATTTCTCTTCCATGGAAAAGCAGGCTGGGCGGCGGGGGTGTTTTCAGAGGAATTATAAATCTGGAAAGAGCCCATCTCATCTGTTGTGGGAGTTGGAATCAAATTTATAAAGCAACTTGCAAAACCATGTTGATGATATTTCCATGTCTTCCTGTTGTACTGTGTTCTGCATGAGATGGTGCAAGCGAACCCCCTAGTTAATATCCGACTGTTAGTTAACATCCTAGTGTCAGACAGGCAGTATGTGTGGGTGTAAAGTTCCACTGACACTCTGATGGCTTGTCTCAGAGATGGGCAGTGGATTAGAGGGGAGAGTGGAAATCAGAAGACTATACATTACTTTAGGAACAGGAAAAGGCCACCTGATACTTCACCTCCCATCCAGTCCAACCTGCTTTGACATTATCCAATGTACCCCATCTTTTGTGCCGCAACATGCCTCTCACTGCAGACCCCAAGATAGTCCATCCACCCACAGCATCTCCCCTCTTCTCTTGCATTCAATCCAGCTTGCCCGCTCTTTTCCCATTTGCGTTTTCTGAACGACCGCAGCACTAGATGCGACACTGAGAGGCTCTTAGAAATATTGTGGGTGGATGCAGCACATACTACAATGCTTTGGAGCCATTTTTCAGTTCACCTTTCTGAGTCAGTTTTAAAAGTGAACGAAAACAGTTTATCAAACGGCCCTACCAGTAGTGGAAATAAAGACTCCACCTGTCATGAGATTTCTAATGCTTGAGAGTTTTACACCTCACATGCCCTGGACTCTCCCAGCTCAGGAACTAGGGAATTAAACTTGGGATCCGTACTTGTGACTGTTTGGAGCAATCCATTCTCCAGGTTGTCATGTCTGCACCTTATTCTGCTTGACTCAACACCTAGAAGCCTCTAGAATCACCTCAACCGTGCTCTGCAAGATCCACCAGATCTTTGGCGAACCCAATGCTCCTTGGTCTTTCCCCAGTGCCCATGACACTTGCAAGAGGCATAATTTGCCGTACATTGCCCATGTGGGTTGAAAGTGAGCATCTCAAGGCTTCCTTTAGTTGCTTTCAGCGATGGAGGTACTTGACTTGAGAGTCATAGGTGGATCTTTTATCCTACGGTGGAATCTTTCTGGATTTCCCACCAACAATTAACTCTAGGTGTATGGAATCTGGTGCCATCCACAAACCCATCACTCCTTGTTCCCTGCCTCCCACCTAGTCCTCTGTCTGCATCATTCCCTTCTTCAAAAGTGGATCCACGTTTCTGCTGCAGGGCTGGTCGGGAGAAGAAGAGGAGGCTAACAACAGGGAGGGCAGGACTGGCTGCTGGAATGAGTCCTGATACATCCTCTTCCTGCTGGCCCAAAGGCCTTCCTTTTCCCTAGAACAGCACCTATTAGTAGCCCCATAAAACATAATTACCCACTCCCCAGCAGACACCAACCTGGGGCAATAGCCAGTTTGCTTAGAGATAAAGCAAATTCCGTATCTCTGTTTTCATACATCTTTGGTGATCTCCTTTAAGGGGAAAAAAATAGATTATTTTCTTTGATTCTCTTAGGCCAACTCAGCTGAAAATCTACGAAACCTGGTCCTGTACACAGATGGTGGCAATGCTTTTCAAACTGGGTCTTTAATAGGCTTTGAAAACAGCCATAAATAAAATGCTTATCTGCAAACCCAGATGGCCAAATAAAAATGGGGTTTTCAAACAGCAGTTCAGTGGTGGGTAAGAGTGCATAAAAAACCTCAAATCCTTTCTTATTAAATGTGCTGCTTTAAATGTCACAACAGAGTAACACGGCTTCTGGAGTTTCAAAGTGTTTTATATTTAAAAGTGAGCATTTTTTTTTAAATTGATGGTGACTAAAACCATTTCCACAGATTGGCATGATCCAGAATCCATTGAAGTCAATGGGAGTCTTTGGATTAGTCCCTATGTTCTTAAAACCACCACTAACCTCCTCCTCGAGCAAAGCCCATGGGTTGCTTTGCAACAGCAGCTACTGGAGCTGTCATTTTATGAAGGCAACGTCCTTGCTGAGTAGTACTGCAGTGCAGTCCAGTGGCCCGAATTGAGATCAGGGCCCCACTGTGCAAGGAGCTGTACAGATGCATGGTTTAGGGCCAGTCCCTGCTCCAAGGGGTGAAGACATGGGAGGCAAGTTTAAGGGATTTTCTGAGGGTTTCACAATACATCAGTTTCAGAGCTAAGGATAGAATCCAGATCTCCAGGCACACAGTCATTTGCTCTAACCACTAGACCATTGTTCCTTCCTTCCCTGAGTGTATTTTTTTTAAACCTCACTTTTAAATACTGCAGCCCAGAGTCCTCTGTCTTGCCTGATTATTGTCTGGGAAGGCTAATTGTTCGGGGCTGTACAGCTGCACAGGCAGGCCTCTGAGCAAACTTGATTAAGGTTTTGGTTCCAAGTGACCTCCAGCCCCTCTGCTATAGAGTGCTTTTGGGATGAACCGGGCTATGTTGACGTGGATTAATTATTATTATTATTAGGCTGGAGAAAGTTGGAATTTAGTCACGAGAAATTTGTACAAACTAGCCAGTTGTTTCCAGTTTTCCTAATAAGTGGCTATTTCAAGAGCACCAAGGTCACTTCTGTGCCTGGAGACCACAGCTGCAGCTACCAGTTTCCAGCCACTGAGAGGAACCTCAAACAGAGCTGGAATCTCTACAGTTTTGGTGACGTCGGTTCATTTTTTCACCTTGACTGTCACTAACATGTGGACTGGCTCTTTCAATCCCCAATCAGTCTAAGAAATCACTCTGCTGCAGGACCGGGCACCTTCCTTTTCTCTAGCTCCTTTGATCCAGGCAGATTCCCCAAGTGCTTTCCGAATGTTCTCAGACTCACTCCATCCAGCACTGAAAAAACAGCCGCCTCTGGGGTGGAGCAGAGCAGTCAGTCCACAGCCACCGTTTAGGATGGGATGTGAAGAGATTCCATCCCTAGTGAAATTTGAGGCAGACAGAATTTCATTTCCAGCGCTGGCATTTGGTCACGATATCAGTGCCATGGTATGTAAAGCTTTTACAGCGCAGCTGAAAGGTGTTACCTCTGTTCCCCTAAAAACCAACCCAGGGTCACACTTGTATTAGTTTTATTACGATGCCGCTGTTGGGTCAGCTAGAAAAGAGACGGAGCTTATTCATACGCGCACACATTCACCGCATGCATACCCTCATGCATCCACACAGGCAGAGAGTTACCGGAGACAGCATGGAGGCCGAGAAGCCGAAGCGGGGTAGATCTGGGGTGTCCGCCTGCGGTCACGAATCCCGGCTGCTGAGCAGGTCAAGGAGCAGCAGCTGCTGGTGTGCACGGCTGCTCCCTTCTCTGGAACTGGGCAGCTCCTGTCACGTACACTGAGTTTTCCTTCTGTGTCCATCACCGAGAAGCATTCCCAGTCCAGTTCCTTTCATGCATACCAGGTTCTTCTTTTTACAGCACTTCCTGATTGCCTTCTCAGGGCAGATTATATCAGACACACCTGTCTCTGGGCTCCTTTCTCCTTGCAGCTCCTCTCCGCCCAGTCCCACATACACTCCCTCGTTCACACTCTCTCTGAGGGATGGGATATTACAAAGCTTGGAGGTTCATACAAGTGGTCACTTGAAAAGGTTACAGAGCTTGCAAAGGTTACAAAACTGAAAAGGCTGTGCTAACAATCACTGAAGTTCCAAAATCTGCAAAAAAGGTTGCAGAACTTAATGATACAAGTTACAGATCTTACAATTGCATTTGAGCGGAGGCTTTACGTAACAAAAGGCATCAGCTGCAGGATCAGAGCACCCCTATCACCTTGCTGGGATATATAATATATATATATAGTGAAAAGACCCACCAGGCAGCTTCCTCTGATCTGCAGAGTTTCAACTTTGTGTGTGGGAGGGAAAGTTTCTATTTAAAAATATGTCGAGTCTCTTAATAGATGTCTGAGAGAACGTTTCAAGTGTCCTTTAAAAAAAGAAAACAACCCTAGAACGCTCACTAGTGTTGGCAGCTCATTTTTAATCACAAGCCTCCAGTGTGTTTTCTTTAAAGCCCCAGCGCTGTTCATGTGAGAATTCCAGCTTTCATTTACCCCCGCAGCCTAAGTGTCTAGTCCTTCAGGTTGCAGAAAAAAGCTGGAAAACGTGACCCCCAACAGGCTCAGAAAACAGATGGCAAAGAAGGAAAAACTCATGATTTTTAAGCCAATCTCCTGATTTTGGGGGTTCTCACTCATGATTTTTGAATGTGTGGGGTTGGCGATACTAAACGTTTCCTCGCTATTCTTCCATCTCAACCCATCTGATCGCTTTGATTAGTTTTCAAGAGGACATTTTGGCTTTGGGTGGGGGTACCTAACACAATGGATATCCAGAAAGCAAGCTCTAGAGGGGAGAGGGATAGCTCAGTGGTTTGAGCATTGGCCTGCTAAACCCAGGATTGTGAAGTCAATCCTTAAGGGGGCCACTTAGGGATCTGGGGCAAAATCAGGACTTGGTCCTGCTAGTGAAGCCAGGGGGCTGGACTCAACTCAATAACCCTTCAGGGTCCCTTCTAGTTCTATGAGATAGGTATATCTCCATATATTATTATTTTAACCTCCTAGCTTTAACCAAGTCCCATGCTGTAGACCAATGGCTCTCAACCTTCCCAGACTCCTGTCCCCCTTCCAGGAGTCCGATTTGTCTTACATACTCCCAAGTTTCACCTCACTTAAAAACTATTTGCTTACAAAATCAGACATAAAAATACAAGTGTCCCAGCACACTGTTACTGACAAATGGCTGACTTTCTCATTTTTACCATACAATTGTAAAATAAATCAATTAGAATATAACTATTGTACTTACATTGCAGTGTATAGTCTATAGAGCCGTATAAACAAGTCATTGTCTGTATGAAATTTCAGTTTGTACTGTCTTTGCTAGGGCTTTTTATGTTGCCTGTTGTAACACTAGGCAAATCTCGAAGTGAGTTGATGTACCTGCTGGAAGAGCTCTGCGTGCCCCCAGAGGTACGCATATGCCTGGTTGGGGATCACTGCTGTAGACAACAGAACAGGAACAAGACAATAGCTAGATTCCTGCCGCAGCTTTGAAACAAAGAAGGCTCCTTAGCAGAGACTCTCCCCATGGAACAAAGTCCCAGGAATAGGGCCGTTTTCTGTGTGAAGGCTGCAGAGCGATGCCGCATCCCATGCGATACGGACGGCAGCTGGGCTAGAACTCGCTGGATGCAGACAGGTTTCAGAGTAGCAGCCGTGTTAGTCTGTATCCGCAAAAAGAACAGGAGTACGTGTGGCACCTTAGAGACTAACAAATTTATTAGAGCATAAGCTTTTGTGGGCTACAACATGCATCCGAAGAAGTGGGTTGTAGCCCACGAAAGCTTATGCTCTAATAAATTTGTTAGTCTCTAAGGTGCCACAAGTACTCCTGTTCTTTTTGTGGATGCAGACAAGCAATCGGCAGCATGTCTTCAAGGGCAGCCTTCCCCGATCCTCCCTGCTGATGTGGGGTCATAGCCGCTCTCTTTGGAGCCTGCTATAACCAATGGTTCCTTAAGGGGCTACGCTATGGTCAGCCACAGCTCAACCAGCAGGAGCAGCTGTTTCCACTGCAGGCAGGTACAGGCTCTGTCTGTGTGGGGAGAGGGCTGATGGGGGGGATGGACATCAGGGGGCATCAGAGGAGACACGAGGGGGCCATGTCTCTAACCCCTACAGCAGAGACAGCATCTGGTGGGGGGTCCTGTGGGGAGATTCACCTGCCTACCTGCCACTGCAGTGAGAGCAGCACAACCAGGGGCCAGGTGGGTGTGGAGTCCGATGCAGGGTATACTCACCAAGGCCTGGGATGGCGGGGGGGGAAGGTGGCATGGTGTAGGGCTGGGAAGGGGGGCACCTCTGAGCTGTGTGTGAGGGTGGAGCCCCTACCTGGCCACACACAAAGAATCGAGCAGAATGAGCGGCCCATAGAGGGGCAGCAGATTTGGCTGGGGGCCTGGGAAGGAGGAGAAATGGGAAACCCCTTCATGCTTCCCCAATCCTGGGCGGGCTGCATTTGCCTGGGGTACGTCGGAGCAGCCTGAGGGCTTGTTACGACAGCTTGGGGCTGCCGGGGGCAGAGGCAGGGGAATTTTGGACCTGCCACCCTTCTCCCCAGCCAAACTGCCGATGCCGGCAGCCGGGATGGGTGACGTAGGAGCCACACCACGTCCTTCACCTGGGGTGATGCTCGGAGCATCAGGGCTAGCACAGCTGGAGGTGGGACATTGGCCGGGGAGGACCACGGCTCTCAGGAGGCACCGAGCGTTCTCTCGCTCTGGTGCTTGGCTGGGTGCTTCTTGCTCACGGGCTCAGGGTCTAGCTGCTCGCCATGTGTGGGGTCGGCCTTGAGCACCTCGGTCCCTCCCATTCTCTGCCTGTGGCCCGGGGTAGTCTCAACTCCCCAGGGCTGTAGTACTGTGGTCTCATTTCGGTTGTCGGGCTTAAGTGTGCGGGAGCGCGGTGGTGTTGGTGGCCTGTGCTTGGATATCAAACAGATGACCTGGTGGTCCCGTCTGGCCTTAAACTCTATGCCTTGGGGAGGCGTGGGAGATTGGCTCTGCTCACTAAAGGGTTAATGTAGACGAGTGGCACAAAGTAGCCATTGCACAGATGGGAAACTGAGGCACGGAGTGGCTAAGTGACTGGCCTGAAGTCACACTGGATCTGTGTGGCAGAGCAGAGAATTGAACCCAGGTGCTAAGCTGGGCCATCCTTCCTCTTATTGCTGTTGTGTAAAGAACAAAAGCCACAACAATGGCAGTGTAGTAGGCAGGTAGCAAAGCGCCCCATAGGAAACAGCTGATGTCACATGCCATTCCCACTGCTCGTCTTAGCGTGGGACTCGGGCAGTCTGCCTTGATATGGTAGAATGCATAACGGCTATTGTCATAAATATAAAGGGAAGGGTAAACACCTTCCTGTATACAGTACTATAAAATCCCTCCTGGCCAGAGGCACAAAATCCTTTTACCTGTAAAGGGTTAAGAAGCTCAGGTAACCTAGCTGGCACCTGACCAAAAGGACCAATAAGGGGACAAGATACTTTCAAACCTGGGGGGGGAGGCTTTGTTTTGTCTGTTCTCTGTCTGTCTGTTCTGTGTGCTTGCCGGAGACAGATCAAGGAAGCAAGCAACCCAACTGCATTAGAATTAGTAAGTACTAGCAAGGGAATGCATTAGCTTACTTTTATTTTGGCTTGTGATTTTCTCTGTGCTGAGAGGGAGGTGTATTCCTGGTTTTCTTTCTTTTTGTAACTTTAAAGTTTTGCCCAGAGGGAAATCCTCTGTGTTTTGAATCTGATTGCCTCTGAAATTATCTTCCATTCTAATTTTACAGAGGTGCTTCTTTTACCTTTTTTCTTTCTAATAAAGTTCTGTTTTTTTAAGAATCTGATTGGTTTTTTTAGTGTCCTAAAAAAACCCAAGGTTGGTCTGTGCTCATCTTGTTTATTCTCAAGCCTCCCCAGGAAAGGGGGTGAAGGGGCTTGGGAGGATATTAGGGGGAAGTAGGAACTCCAAGTGGTCCTTTCCCTGAGTTTTGTCTAATCACTTGGTGGTGGCAGCATTACCTAATCCAAGGTACAAGGGAGAATTTGTGCCTTGGGGAGTTTTTAACTTAAGCTGGTAGAAATAAGCTTAGGGGGTCTTTCATGCAGGTCCCCACATCTGTACCCTAGAGTTCAGAGTGGGGAGGGAACCCTGACAGCTATGCTGTTCGTTCCCTACGTCCGCCCACCCCTAAAACAGGTTTTAAGTAACTAATATGATTCTTAAAGGTGCCACAGGACCCTCTGTTGCTTAATATGATTCTGTGAACTGGAACCTTGCAACTGGATGCAGGAGAATCCCAGATTTGGCTCTGATTCTTGACGTTCCCATTGGCGGTCTCTGAAAGGTGACCAGTCTGTGGTGTGTGACTGCAGCAGGTCAGTTACAGCCTAGAAATGTGGCTCACTCCTTCGTTATGGGTAGCCACCATCTCTCCTTTGGTTAGCAAACCTCGGGTGCTGCTTCAATAGAGGGAAAAAATAGCACTCCTGTCAAAAGGAGGGATGGCGTTCGGGAAGGTCTCTCAGATGGAACGTGGGAGACTGGATGGTTCTGTGACAATTAGGAAGTTGCTTGTGATGAGGGGCTGGGGGGAGGGAAGGAGTTTCAGGAGGACCCAGGTGGTCACCAGTTCTATTCTCGCTGTAGGAAACTGAGTGTGCTGCCAGTGCCCCAACTGGTGCCATATTTTCTGGGACTTTGTTCAGTCCCGTTCTGAATGTCCCGAACGACAGGGCTCCCGTGCCTTCTCCTCTGCAGACTATTTCACTGCCACATGGTCAGGACGATTTCCCTGATATTCAGCCTCCATTTCCCTGTCCTCAGTTTCACTCCATTCCTCAGCCCCCCTTGCCCCTTCAGATCACCGTGCAGAATCCATGTCCCTCCCTGGGGTTTAGACTGTTAACCTGAATTTATGGGCTAGTTTATTATGGCTCGCCACTGATCTGATCAGAAGATATTTTAGGATCTTGTCCCAATTCAGGCTACAGGGATAGAGAACACAGCGAGTTCAATATCTTGAGAGGACTCTCGGGGTGCATGGCAAGGACACTTATACTGAGGACAATACCAACTTGTTAAGATCTTTATTAAAATGAATGAAAGAAGAATGAACGTTACAAAACACAGAGTCACAAAGAAGTGATACAATTCTATGACCCCTGGTGGTAACATCTCTATTCTAAAAGACTACTTACGCTAGCACACTCAGATCCTTCCCTGGAGACCTGGTAGTGAGAGACAGAGGACCAGCCTCATCTCTGGCAGGCCCGAGGAACTGATGGTCCAGGCTTCCCAAATTGGTAGGGATTAGGTTTGAGTGTTGAGTAGCTAGGCTGTATTGAGAAGCTGAGCTGGTAGCTTGATAGAAGATAGGAAAAAGCGACCTCTTTGCATGATTGTTTGCCCTCTTATAGGCAGGGCCGGCGCAACCCATTAGGCGACCTAGGCGGTCACCTAAGGCACTAACATTTCGGGGGCGGCGACCGCGGCGGCCGGATCTTCGGCCGCCCTGGTCGTTGGCGGTATTTCGGGGGCAGGGACCTTCCA
Organism: Terrapene triunguis; assembly: GCF_002925995.2. Classification (NCBI taxonomy): domain Eukaryota; kingdom Metazoa; phylum Chordata; order Testudines; family Emydidae; genus Terrapene; species Terrapene triunguis. The sequence goes on from NW_020664778.1 coordinate 751,275, forward strand.
CCGCCTCTGCGGGGGCGGCATTTCGGGGGCGGGACCTTCCACGGCCTAGGGTGGCAAAAAAGCTGGCGGCGCTCCTGCTTATAGGGTCCCGGTACTGCTCACTGCCGGAATCTAGGCCCAACCTACCATGGCCAAATCCTATTTCCTCACCCACATAAATCTTCGGGTGCACTTACACTATAGGTTAACATGTTATGACATATATCCATACGTATTAGTATCGATTATCTCATTCCCGAAACCCTTACACTTGGCCTAACTCATGACTTCCATGTTCTGCAGTGTGCCTTCCGGTTACTGATCTGCTCCAGACCTTAGGTAAACAGATTCAGTTCTTTGTTCGGTTCCCCATTCAGTTCCCCAAAGTTAAGTGGGGTGACCGGTAGCCATTTATCTGTGCCAAAGGTTACAAACACTCATACTGACTTGCTCTAGCTAATCATACAGGATACAGGCCTGTAGGTTGCTTGCATTACAGCCAACTATTATGAATAACCATGAGTAACTCTTATGAATACCATAAACTGGAATTCCACATAAACAAAACCCAAGAAAATACTACGATTCACTAATAATAGGATATAACAAAATAATATAAATCAAACCAATAGGAAAACACATTATGCAATATAGCAAGCTAGCAAACTGGCCTTATGGGCTACAAATTCCCGCTTTGATGGGGTGATTGTCTAAAAACCCCACCACATAGAAGAAGGGGTGGACAGTGGATGTGTGGAAACAGGTTCCACATTACTTTCCACCCCTCGGGGTGAAGGCAGGACATCATAATGTTCTATCTCCTGATATATTTTTACCATAGGCATTATGGAGACATATTTACCAGCATTGATATTTGTTGGCTGTACGGGCAATTGCTCTTTTCCCTTTAACTTGTTGATCTTACGTTGCATGTATGCTAAAGAGATGAAAATAATTCCTGTTGCAATACCTTGGACAATAATCCATCCCTTTAATCCAACTTCTTCCCAGGGCGCATTTACTGCCTGATCTTCCCCATTTTATTGTACGTTAGAGGTTATAATGAGCTGGTTAGTGTTTCTGTGTGTGTGTGTACACCCAGTGCCTAATACTGAATGGAATCAGAACTGCCCAGCTGTGTGGCATAAGACTTATACTGCTTACATCTAGTGGAGATTCTCCTTTGGATAATTGGGTTTTACTGGTAGGGTGATCAGAAGTTCAAAGTGGAAAACCAGGGCACCTTTCTTAATATGACTTCTTGCGTGACTTTTGGCAAATCACATCCCCTTTCTGTGCCTCAGTTTCCCTCAGGTGTGAGATGAGGATGGTGATACCCACCATTGTGCAGTGGTTTGATCTGTGAGGATGAGAAGTGCTTGATATCACTATCACTCTCATAGACTGTGCCCCCTTGAGCTGTGTGGAAGTCTCCGCTCCCATAAGAGCAGACACCGATGAATGGTAAAAGTGGGGAGATTCCTGATTGACCCAGGCTCTGATAAACAAGACAGTCCATAAGAAGTGGAGCTGGGACTCGTAAATCCAAGTTCCCTTTGATCAGAACCAACAAAGTCCAGATGGTCCCGTTAAAAGCTTTGGGCCCATCGCTAATAAGCAACGTTGACAGAAAAGTCACTGGAAGTTAAATCAGTTCTGAATCCCCTAGCACCAAATCCATAGACTTCACTGGGAGCTGCACCTCTTACACCACATCTGAATTTTGCCCCAAAGGTACAATACAGACCAGAGCCAATAAGACCCTCCTGCATGGTTGATCCCTGATGGTCACTGTCTATCTGAGGTACTTACATGACCCACATTGGAGCACCTCCCAGTCTGTAATGGATTTAGCCTCACAAACACCCCTGTGAGGCAGGGCAATTATCCCCATTGCACAGATGGGAAACTGAGGCACGGAATAAGTGACTTGCCCAAGTCACACAGGGAGTCTGTAGCAGAAAGGGGGCTTGAAGCCGAGTTTCCCACGATGCAGGCTAGCGCCCTAACCACTGGACCATCCTTCCTCCAAACAGTCCTCATATAAACTTAACAAGGCCAGCAGGACCATCTGTCATGATTAAGACCGGGGTTTGTCATGTGCTGGGCATGATGAAAATGGCCAAAGCTCTATGTATCCAGTAGAAATTATTTGTTTCTTTAGCAATAAAAAATAGCTTAAAAGCCAATAAACGCAACACTTGGCAGCCAAACAAACATAGCACTTTTTAAAATAACCTTTTTCTTCCCTATTTTTTAAAAATATCTGTTTAAATGAAGGGTTTCCTTTAAACGAGCAACCAATAGGCTGCCGGAGGTAATTACAGGCAGCAGAGGGATCAGCTGGAGCTGTTTGCTAAGGTTTTATAGGCCATATATTACCATTTTTTAAACCGTGCCTCTAGCCCTCCTGGTCGGACCCATCTGAGAGGTTTTAAAAAACCTTTCCCCAGCCAAACGCATAATCACAGCCCTACATGCCTCCGCGTTATGGTTATGAGGTAGCGAAGTGAGCCTGGATTTGTTTGAAGGCTGCAGAAACAGCTTGATTACTTTTTTTTAACAATGCCTGAAAAATCGCATTATTGCTCTCTCCTCTCCCCGCGCTTTCTCACACACACACGCCGGGTGACAAGACATTAGCTTCAAGCCCAGTTTGTGCTGCAAAAGGAACCTTGGTTGTAGAAAACGGTAAGTTTTCTTGTGTGTGTGGACAAAAAAAAAAAAAATGGTTGTAACTGTGTTAAAGACCCACTTCTATTCTATTCTGTATCAGATCTGATACCACGCTCATCACCATAGTGGCTGGGCGTCTTCCCATCGTACGTGAAGCAATGCGACTATACGTCTGTCGCGCGTCTGTGTGGGGCGGAGCGGTTTGGTTTGGATTTTTTGGAGTATAATATAGACACACACAGGGTGCTCTGTGTTTATGTTCAAAGATGGTTTGGGATGGGCCTTAGCTCCTGGGTGAGTTCATTGCCAGTATCAAGTGGAGTGTCGCAGGGGTCAGTCCTGGGTCCGGTTTTGTTCAACATCTTCATTAATAGTCTGGATGATGGGATCGATAGCACCTTCAGCAAGTTCGCGTATGCCACTAAGCTGGGGAGAGAGGTAGATACGCTGGGGGGGTAGGGATAGGGTCCAGAGTGACCTAGACAAATTGGAGGATTGGGCCAAAAGAAATCTGATGAGCAGGGCCAGCTCCAGGCACCAGGCACCCAAGCTGGTGCTTGGGGCGGCACCTGGAGGGGGGCGGCGGCGCGGCGCTCCGGCCGCCGGGGAGAGCGGGGCCACAGCAGGGCTCGCCGCCCTCCCCCCGGCGCTCTGGCCGCCGGGGGGGGGGGAGAGCCGCGCACCCGCCGGCGCCCTCCCCCCTCCCCCCGGGGCTCCGGCCGCCCTCCCCTCCGGCGCCCTCCCCCCGGGGCTCCGGCCGCCCTCCCCCCCGGCGCCCTGCGGGGGGGTGGGGTGGCCGGAGGCTTTTTCGCCTGGGGCGGCGAAAAAGCCAGAGCCGGCCCTGCTGATGAGGTTCAACAAGGACAAGTGCAGAGTCCTGCACTTAGGACGGAAGAATCCCATGCACAGCTACAGGCTGGGGACCGACTGGCTAAGTGGCAGTTCTGCAGAAAAGGACCTGGGGATGACAGTGGTTGAGAAGCTAGATATGAGTCAGCAGTGTGCTCTTGTTGCCAAGAAGGCCAATGGCATATTGGGCTGCATTAGTAGGAGCGTTGCCAGCAGATCCAGGGAAGTGATTATTCCCCTCTATTCGGCACTGGTGAGGCCACATCTGGAGTACTGTGTCCAGTTTTGGTCCCCCCACTACAGAAAGGATGTGGACAAATTGGAGAGAGTCCAGCGGAGGGCAATGAAAATGATTAGGGGCCTGGGGCACATGACTTATGAGGAGAGGCTGAGGGAACTGGGGTTATTTAGTCTGCAGAAGAGAAGAGTGAGGGGGGATTTGATAGCAGCCTTCAACTACTTGAAGGGGGTTCCAAAGGGGATGGAGTTCGGCTGTTCTCAGTGGTGGCAGATGACAGAACAAGGAGCAATGGTCTCAAGTTGCAGTGCGGGAGGTCTAGGTTGGATATTAGGAAACACTATTTCACTAGGAGGGTGGTGAAGCACTGGAATGGGTTACCTAGGGAGGTGGCGGAATCTCCATCCTTAGAGGTTTTTAAGGCCCAGCTTGACAAAGCCCTGGCTGGGATGATTTAGTTGGGGATTGGTCCTGCTTTGAGCAGTGGGTTGGACTAGATACCTCCTGAGGTCCCTTCCAACCCTGATATTCTATGATTCTATGATTACCTGTTAGGTTCACTCCCTCTGGGGCACCTGGCATTGGCCACTGTCGGTAGCCTGGATACTGGGCTGGATGGACCTTTGGTCTGACCCAGTACGGCCATTCTTATGTTCTTATGGGTCCAGAGTTTGGTGCTAAGAACAGAGCATCCCCCACTTTCTCTCAAACTCTCCTCGGGCTCCCAGCCACCTGACCCCACTCTGGGAGACCTGGGCAGGTGCTCTGCCCCCACTAGAACACTTCTTCCCTGGCACAGTCAGTTCCCTCTTCTGATCCAGGCAGAGTTTCCAACCCTCTCTCCCAACACGTATGCATTTCAAAGTCTGTCTATCATACTTCAGGGGCAAGTGAACTAGAAGAGACAGCTTCAGAGCCCACCAGAATGACAGAGGATATAAAGCATCCTGAGAAATGGAGATTTTATAGATTCATAGATTCCAAGGCCAGAAGGGACCATTGTGATCATCTCGTCTGACCTCCCTGCATAAGACAGGCCAGAGACCTGCCCCAAAGTAACCCCTAGAGCAGCAGAGCTTCTAGAAAAAACACCCAGTCTTGATTTAAACATCGTCAGTGATGGAGAATCCACCACAACCCTTGGTGGACACAAGTCAGATATCAGGAATGGCAATATACAAAAACCTGTAGGAGAACACTTCAACCTCCCTGGCCACACAATAGCAGATGTAAAGGTAGCCATCTTACAGCAAAAAAACTTCAGGACCAGACTCCAAAGAGAAACTGCTGAGCTCCAGTTCATTTGCAAATTTGACACCATCAGCTCAGGATTAAACAAAGACTGTGAATGGCTATCCAACTACAGAAGCAGTTTCTCCTCCCTTGGTGTTCACACCTCAACTGCTAGCAGAGGACCTCACCCTCCCTGATTGAACTAACCTCATTATCTCCAGACTGATTCTTGCCTGCATATTTATACCTGCCTCTGGAAATTTCCATTACATGCGTCTGACCAAGTGGGTATTCACCCACAAAAGCTTATGCTCCAATACATCTGTTAGTCTTAAAGGTGCCACAAGACTCTCTGTTGCTTTTTACAGATCCAGACTAACACGGCTGCCCCTCTGATACTTGACACCACAACCCTTGGTAATTCCAGTGAGTCCCATGGTTAATTACTCTCACCCTTAAAAATTTACACCTTACTTCCAGTCTGAATTTGTTCAGCTCCAACTTCCATTCATTGGATTGTGCGATCCCTGTCTCTGCTAGATTGAAGAGCTCATGATTAAATATTTATTCCCCATGCAGGTGACTTAACAAGTCACCCCTTAACCTTGTATTTGTTAAGATAAATAGATTGGGCTCGCATCACGACAAGGCAGGTTTTCTAATCCTTTAATCATTCTTGTGGCTCTTCTCTGACCCCTCTCCAATTTATCAACCTCCTCCTTGAATGTGAACGCCAGAACTGGACCCAGGATTCCAGAAGCGGTCGCCAAATACAGAGTGCCAAATAACTTCTCTACTCATCCCCTGTTTATGCATCCCGGGATCACATTCTCTCTTTCGGCCACAGCATTTCACTGGGCGCTTCTGTTCAGCTGATTATCTACAATAACCCCCAAATCTTTGTAGGAGTCCCAGCTTCCCAGGATAGAGTCCCCCATCCTGTAAGTACGGCCTGCATCCTTTGTTCCCAGATGTACTGTATACATTGACATTTAGCCAGATTAAAACACATATTTATTTGCTTGCACCCAGTTTACCAAGCAATCTAGATTGCTCTGAGTCAGTGATCTGTCCTTGTTGTTATTTGCCACTCCCCCAATTTGTGTGTCTTCTGCAAACTTTATGAGTGCTGGTTTTGTGTTTTCTTCCAGGTCATCGATAACGATCTTCTGGACTCTTGAGGGCTGTAAAGGGAACGGAGGGAATTTCTGAGTTTCCACTAACTTGAACCACATGGGTCTTATGTGTCCTGATCTGATCTTGGGGAATTAAGAGCTGATTCTTTGTGTCAGGAGGATCCTAGCGTGACGGAGCAGGGAGCGGGGAGGATTGACTTGGGGATGTTTTGGGGCAGTTTTGCAGGTACTGTCTGCATTGGTGATGGGATATCAGGGTGTGACATCACTTGAGGGATGATACCTGAGTACGTAACCTGAGCCAGGCGGGGGTTGGGGCAAGGTGACACCTTCTGCCCGGGAAACTGGACAAAGGCTGGAGGAGGAGCCGGGGGTGTGGCAGGAGGAGACTGCTGGAGGGGGTTTCAGTTGGGAGCTGGCTGGGGAAACGGAGGGAGACCCGGGGTCGGGGTCCAAGCTCCCTGCCCCCCAATATGGACCTGACTGAGGGGGTGCTATTGTCTGTACCTGCAAGACCTGTTTTGGACTGTGTTCCTGTCGTCTAATAAACCTTCTGTGTTACTGGCTGGCTGAGAGTCCCGGTGAATCGCAGGAAGCGGGGGGTGCAGGGCCCTGACTCCCCCCCACTTCCTGACAGTTTGCTTTGAACCTGGCTCTGGATTTTCTTTGCACTACCCAGGGGGAAACGATTACAGCACATTTTTAACTGGGACGCGGGTGCTGTGAGCCGTTACTCTGACTTTCAGCCGGGGAGCAATCACTGCAGCGCATCTAGAAAGCTCTGCCTTTGTTGTGCAGCACATTTTGAGTTGAATGAGCAATAAAAGATCTGTGCAGCGCAAGGCCCTGAACTTGCCGAATTAGAAACAGACTCTTTAGTAAATATACACTGTGCCCGATACAATGCTGCTGGGTGCGTGTACGACACGCCACAAAACCTGTCACTTTCAACAGCAAGAAGCCTGCTCCGTGGCCTAGCCCATTTCCCCGTCAGTTAGGTTTTTCCTTTATCTTCAGACTCAGGGCTTGTCTTCACGTCCAGTGCTACAGCGGCGCAGCTGAACCGGTCTGGATTTGGTGACCTCTTGAGGGCCCTTCCAGCCCTACATTGCTATGGGTCTGTGAGCTCTCTGCCTCACACAGGTGAGGTGAGGACTGATTCGTTACTGGCTGTAACCAGCTACATAAGCAGTGTCATTGCTTCCCACGCTAGCCCTGACCAGGTCTGCGGTGCAAATGACAAGTGATGGGCGAAATGGAACCGAACCTTCACAACGCATGGGCTGAACGCCCATGGTTCTGGTTCTAGTAATGGCTGAAGACACTGAGAGATGTTCTTCCATTGCTTTCAATGGGCGTCTGTGACAAAGTGGGAAAATCATGGAAAAATCATGGAATAGGTCCTCAAGGAATCAATTCTGATGCACTTAGGGGAGAAGAAAGTGATCAGGAACAGTCAGCATGGATTCACCAAGGGCAAGTCATGCCTGACTAACCTAATTGCCTTCTATGAGGAGATAACTGGGTCTGTGGATGAGGGGAAAGCAGTGGATGTGTTATTCCTTGACTTTAGCAAAGCTTTTGATATGGTCTCCCACAGTATTCTTGCCGGCAAGTTAAAGAAGTATGGGCTGGATGAATGGACTGTAAGGTGGATAGAAAGCTGGCTAGATCGTCGGGCTCAACGGATAGTGATCAATGGCTCCATGTCTAGTTGGCAGCCGGTATCAAGCGGAGTGCCTCAAGGGTCGGTCCTGGGGCCGGTTTTGTTCAATATCTTCATTAATGATTTGGAGGATGGTGTGGACTGCACCCTCAGCAAGTTTGCAGATGACACTAAACTGGGAGGAGTGGTAGATATGCTGAAGGGTAGGGATAGGATACAGAGGGACCTAGACAAATTAGAGGATTGGGCCAAAAGAAATCTGATGTGGTTCAACAAGGACAAGTGCAGAGTCCTGTACTTAGGAAGGAAGAATCCCATGCACTGCTACAGACTAGGGACCGAATGGTTAGGCAGCAGTTCTGCAGAAAAGGACCTAGGGGTTACAGTGGATGAGAAGCTGGATATGAGTCAACAGTGTACCCTTGTTGCCAAGAAGGCTAATGGCATTTTGCGCTGTATAAGTAGGGACATTGCCAGCAGATCGAGAGATGTGACCATTCCCCTCTATTCGGCATTGGTGAGGCCACATCTGGAGTACTGTGTCCAGTTCTGGGCCCCACACTACAAGAAGGATGTGGAAAAATTGGAAAGTGTCCAGCGGAGGGCAACAAAAATGATTAGGGGGCTGGAGCACATGACTTATGAAGAGAGGCTGAGGGAACTGGGATTGTTAGGCTGCAGAAGAGAAGAATGAGGGGGGATTTGATAGCCGCTTTCAACTACCTGAAGGGGGGTTCCAAAGAGGATGGATCTAGACCGGGGTCGGCAACCTTTCAGAAGTGGTGTGCCAAGTCTTCATATATTCACTCTAATTCAAGATTTCACGTGCCAGTAATACATTTTAACGTTTTTGGAAGATCTCTTTCTATAAGTCTATAATATAGAACTAAACTATTGTTGTATGTAAAGTAAATAAGGTTTTAAAAATGTTTAAGAAGCTTCATTTAAAATTAAATTAAAATGTAGCGCCCCCTGGACCAGTGGCCAGGACCCGGGCAGTGTGAGTGCCACTGAAAATCAGCTCACATGCCGCCTTTGGCACGCGTGCCATAGGTTGCCTACCCCTGATCTAGACTGTTCTCAGTGGTAGCAGATGACAGAACAAGGAGCAATGGTCTCAAGTTGCAGTGGGGGAGGTTTAGGTTGGATATTAGGAAAAACTTTTTCACTAGGAGGGTGGTGAAGCACTGGAATGCGTTACCTAGGGAGGTGGTGGAATCTCCTTCCTTAGCGGTTTTTAAGGTCAGACTTGACAAAGCCCTGGCTGGGATGATTTAGTTGGGGATTGGTCCTGCTTTGAGCAGGGGGTTGGACTAGATGACCTCCTGAGGTCCCTTCCAACCCTGATATTCTATGATTCTATGTTCTTAATGTTTTCTCTGAATACTGTGTGGGTACCTCAGTTTTCCCTATGCATTTCTTAAGTATCTAGGTGGTGGGATCAGGGTGTGTGATTGTTGCAGAGCCCGAGAGGGCCAGGGTGATGCTGTCTGCACAGAGAATGGCCGACACCCTGTCTCCTGGCAACTGATGGCCTGGGCCCCTCCCCTGCAAGGTGCCAACTGAAGGTGTTGGAGAACAAAGAGATCAGGTGGCCTCCTGGCCCTGGAAAGAGACAAAGGCCAGAGGAGGGGCTGGGGGGAGTTTCTGTTCGGAGCTGTCTGGGGAAACGGGGGGAGGGCTCCCTATCCCCCAAGATGGACCTGACTCGGGGGTCCTGTTTTCTGTACCTACAAGCCCTGCTTGGGACTGTGTTCTCGTCATCTAATAAACGTTCTGTTTTACTGGCTGGCTGAGAGTCACGGTGAATCATAGGACGTGCGGGGGGTGCAGGGCCCTGACTCCCCCACACTCCGTGAAAACAAATGGAACCGAACCTTCACAACACATGGGCTGAGTTCTGGTTCTAGTAATGGGTGAAGGCCCTGAGAGATGTTCTTCCATTGCTTTCAATGGGTGTGGGATTGCAGACTCTAATTCCAGATTCATCCCCGTCTCCCTAATAAGAATCTGACAGCCTGAATTCTCAAAATAATCCCTCTTCCACCGTCCTTAGCTCTTTCATTCCCCTCCCCATCTCCTGCAGACCCTGCTGTCCCAATGCTTCCAGATCGCCTCTTCTTTCAGACGACTGCAGCCTCTCAGGCCACAGCACCCCAGCGGTGAGCAGTTCGACTGATCCGATCAGCAGTTAAATACTTCACGATACTGATACTTTGTCATCACTAGGTTTCAGAGTCAACACCTCAGTTGGGAAGAATGCCTTTCTTACTGCTATTGTTTCTGATAATCTGTAGTCTCAATAAGCCTATGTCCTAAGGGATGGGCTGAGACCATAGTCTGTCATGCTGACTAATATTGTTCCCTTGAATGCCCCCCTCTGTCTGTATCCATCTATTGTCTCGTCTTATACTGAGATTGGCAACTCTTTGGGACAGGCACTGTGTTTTTGTTCTGTTTGTACAGCACCTACCACTATGAGCCCCTGGGGCTCCTAGGTGCTCTGACAACACAAATAATAACTAATAATAGTAAGATGGGCTATGCAGCAAGTACAGTCAAGTCAGGGGATGTCGTTACAAGGTGATTTTTCCCTTCCCTGGTGTGGAGGAACAGGACAAGGGGGCCTCCTTTCTGATAGCCAAAGTTCTGGGCCTACAGGCCCCAAAACACCTCCAACAGAAGGCTGTCATAATGGTGACCTTTGTGCAGAGTAGAGAAGGCCTAAAAGCCTGAACAATACTGCTCAAATCAATTCTTGGCCAAATCCCAGTTAGAAGTAGTGACAGAGGAGGGAAGAAAATTACAAAGTATGTTAGAGGCCAAAGAAACTGCTTTAGAAATAGAATAACCGCAAGGCTTTAGAAATATAATGTAAGTTGCTCAATATTAAGAAATTGTTTGCAGAAAGTTAATCACCCTAGCTGCTGCTATTGACCCAAGCTAGGGCCGAGCACCACCTCTGCGGAAACCACCGAGCATCCCTCTACACCCACCTCTCGGAAGTTGAGAAAGTAGGCGAGGGGAGGAGGGAGGACTGACCCCAACCCCAACCCCCTAGCTCGTGATCAGCTCGTGATCGCCCCAACCCCAGCTTGTAATTTGTTTCCGAGCTCGTGTTCACCCCATGCCCTGCTTATGATTGGTCCCTAATTTCTTAACTCATGACGTATTGTTTGTACCTTGCTTGTGGTTTAATGAAATAAAAAGCCCGTGCGTGTAGGGCTCGGGGTGCCAGCTTTCGAGCTGCACCCCAGTGCGCACTGGTTTGTATGTCAATAAACTGGCCTCAGGCTTGAGTCTGTGAACTAAAATCACTGCGTGGGTGATTCTTTCCACGACACTGGTAACAACGTACAGTACAGATGGGACCGTAACTATGTTCTGTAATTGGATCAAAGCATTAGGTTGAGATTTTCAAAGCCAACTAGGGGATTTAGCCGCACAGCTCCAAGGGGTCGACTCTGCTTCCCTCTCTCTTTCAAATGCAGGTTCTGGAGCTGGATTGCGTCAAGTCCCAAAGCAACTGTCTGACTTGTCAAGTGAGTGCTGGCCCTAGCTGTATGCGGTCACCTAGCTAGGTTAACCCAGAGCCTCTCCGTCCCTGTGGTTATCCTGTGGGACCCAGCCGCTCACCTGGATATGATAATAATGCTTTGCTCTTGCCTACTAAACCAGGGGCCGGTGCAATTTTGAGCTCCAGAGGGGCTTCATGGCACAAAGCAGGAAGGAAGGCCGCCGTCCTTCTCTCTGTGATTCTGCTTTGCCCACTCCTAGAACATTGTAGTAAATTCTGGGCACAGCACGGACAGAAAGAGAGAAAAGAATGTTCCTTGGGGCTGTGGGGGATTGACTGAAAAGACCCAATGAGCTAACTGTGAGTAGCCTTCTGTGACCCCTAAAGGGGTGGAACATGATACCTGATGGATAGCTGAAGTGTCTAAAATTAATCCTCGGGTTCACTTTGTGTTGTGACCCCCTCTTGTGGTTGGTTCATAAGAGGATAAGAGCTTACTATTGCTACCAGCTAACGGAGTTACTCCTTTAGCTCAAGTGGTAGAAGTCTAGGCTCTTAGGGTATGTCTATACTACCCGCCGGATCAGCAGGCAGCGATCGATCCAGCGGGGATCAATTTATCGCGTCTAGTCTAGACACGATAAATCGACCCCCGAGCCCTCTCCCGTCGACTCCTGTACTCCAGCGCCGTGAGAGGCGCAGGCAGAGTCGACTCACTGCGGTGAAGACACCACGGTAAGTCGATCTAAGTACGTCGACTTCAGCTACGTTATTCCCGCCCGCCTCCCAGTGTAGCCCAAGGGCTTAGTGTTGAAGAGCTCAGTTTCAAGTCCCAGCGATTGAAAGGAGTTGCGCCATAAAACCCGAGCTGAGTCTCAGCAAACCTTGCTGACAGGGAGATCTGTTAGGCTGTGACTTCTTCTCCCCAAGGGAAGGGGTAGGAGCCGCATTGCTTGAGACTTATAAGAATAGGTCGGTGTGCTGAAGGAACAACCCTGTATGTGGACAGGGCTGCTCTGGGATGAGCCAACAGGTCTTACCTGCCTCTAATCCGTGTGATGTTATGAATGATAATATTTTGCAGCTAGAGAGAGAGACTGATCTATATGGCAGATACAATAGTGATCAGATGGATGGATGAATATCCATTGCCCATATCTCTTTGAGCACATCTGATGAACATTATAGGACAATTGAGTTATTATCACAAAAGAACATTAGAACGGCCATACTGGGTCAGACCAAAGGTCTTTCTAGCCCAGTATCCTGTCTACCGACAGTGGCCAATGCCAGGTGCCCCAGAGGGAATGAACAGAACAGGTAATCATCAAATGATCCATTCCCTGTCGCTCATTCCCAGCTTTTGGCAAACAGAGGCTAATAGCCATTGATGGACCTATCCTCCATACATTTATTTAGTTATTTTTTTTTAACCCTGTTATAGTCTTGGCTTTCACAACATCCTCTGGCAAGGAGTTCCACAGGTTGACTGTGTGTTGTGTGAAGAAATACTTCCTTTTGTTTGTTTTAAAGCTGCTGCCTATTCATTTCATTGGGTGGCCCCTAGTTCTTGTGTTATGAGAAGGAGTAAATAACGCTTCCTGATTTACTTTCTCCACACCAGTCATGATTTTATAAAAAGTTGTTATTGCTGCTTCCTATGGTTATTATGCAGGCACTTTGGTAATTTTGCCGACTTTTGCTACTACGGTGACTATGCAGTTGCTATGGTGTTTTTTCAGTTGCTGTTACGATCAGTCTGGTGCTACGGGGACCGGATGGGTGATATGGTGATTGTACCAGTGCTGTGATGACTGGGTCATGAGTGGTTTGTCGTATTTTCTCTAGCTGGGGGAGATGCTGAGAGAGAATGGGAACTGAAAAGAGAGGTATGTTTGCTGTAAATTACATTAACTCTGGCTACATTAACACTCTGTGCACGGGCTGTGTTTTCTCTCTTTCAATAGCTGGAAGAGGTGCTGGTGGAAAACCAAACATGGCAAAGTGAAGTAAGGTTTTTCTTTGGCTCACTTGGCATTTTTCTCTCTCTCCCTTACCGGACACTGTGCAGTTGTGGTGTCCCCACTTCAGCAAGGAGGGGGACAAATCGGAAAGGGTTCAGGCAGCAGTGAGAAGAATGATTCAAGGTCTGGGAAAGCTGCTGTAGAGTGAGAGACTCAACGAGCTTCACCTGATTAGTTTAAGGCAGAGAAAGTTAAGAGGTGGCTTCAGTGATGAGCTGCCAAAATATTAACAACAGGTTCCCTCCTCCTCACCCCATGAGGGGGTCATGGCCCCCCCCGGGACTCCTGCCACATCCAACCCCCTTCCCTGTCCCCTGACTGCCCCCTGCCTCCCCATCCAACCCCTCCTCTCATTCCTGATGGCCCCCCGGGACCCCTGCCCCATCCAACTACCCCTTCTCTCTGTCCCCGACTGCCCCTGGAACTCCTGCCCCTGACTGCCCCCCACCGCCCCATCCAACCCCTGCTCCTTCCTGACTGCCCCCCCCGGGACCCTTGCCCCCATTCAATCCCCCTGTTCCCTGCCCTCGGACCGCCCCGACCCCATCCACCCCTCCACAACCACCCGAACTCCCCTGCCCTCTTCCAACACCCCCTCCCTGCTCCCTGCCCCCTTACCGCGCTGCCTAGAGCTGCTCGGCCGGGGCCGGGGCCGGGGCCGGGCCGGAGCTGCTCGGATGGGACCGGGGCCGGCGCCGCGGGGCCTGAGCCGGACCGGGCCGGAGCCACTCGGCCGGGGCCGGGACCGGTGCCGCGGGGCCCGAGCCAAGCCGGGCCAGGCAAGAGTCGCTCGGCCGGGGCCAGAGGGAGCCGCTCGGCCGGAGCCGAACTGGGCCGCGCCGCGCCTCCCTGGAGCCCTCCTTGCATGTCCCCGCCCCAGTTTACCTGCCTGCTGCTTGTTTCAGGCTTCCCGCAAACATCTGATTCGCGGGAAGCAGGGGAGGGGGAGGAGAAGGGGGGCGGAGCGTTCAGGGGAGGAGGGGGAGGTGAGCTGGGGCCAGGGGCAGGGCAGGGAGCTGCTGAAGCTTTTGTTAAATTTAAAAGCCCTTTTAGAACCGGTTGTCCCAGAACAACCGGTTCTAAAAGGGCTTCTAAATTTAACAACCGGTTCCTGCGAACCGGTGGGAACCCGCTCCAGCTCACCACTGGGTGGCTTGATCCCAGTCTCCAAGTCCCTGTGTGGGGAAGAGATCGCTTCACTCGAACAGGAAAAGGTGTAACAAGAGCCACCGCTTGGCAGCTGAAGCTGGACAAATTCAGACTGGAAATAAGGTGCAATGTTTGAACAGTGATGGTAATTAACTATTGGAACACCTTATTCAGTGGTGGATTCTCCATCGCTTGGTGTCTTTAATCAAGACCAGGCGTCTCTTTCTAAAAGCTCTGCTCTGGCTCACTCCGAAGTTCCGGACGTGGTGCAGGAACTGGGCGGGAATCAGTTGTCTGTACTACGCAGGAGATCCGACTGGATGGTCATAACGGTCCCTTCTGGCCCTGACATCCGTGAATCTCTTTCCATCTCTCTGTCTCTCCTGCTTGCTCCTCTGGAGTCTGAACCAGAGCCGTTCACCTTGCTCAAGGCAGGAGCACCACCTCTTCTCCCCGAACCCCTCCTTGCACTGCCTCTTCCCTCCAGGCTCTGCCCCCACGCCACCTC